>NW_017277774.1:1719310-1831110 GCF_001594065.2 Cyphomyrmex costatus
CCGCCGCCGCCGCCACCGCCGCACGTCGGTATTATACTGGGTTACGTACCCGGAGATATACCAACCCAAAAAACCATACGAACTCATACACATCGGACATCGGGTTCTCCCTCACCAATCCTTAGACGAAACTTTATCCCTATTCGTATTAGCATGTAAATGCGTATTGTTCTAATCAAGTATAATGACTTGACTCTTATCCTGCACTTACTTAAGTCATTTCTTATTTGAACATCGTTATATATATTTTTTCTTATGTCATATTAAGGTACTCTTGTCACAAAGACAATCAATGCAAGGCCTATGTTGGCCGAAAGGTCTGATTGAAAGTCCGCAACTAGCAAGTGGTACCTCGTCAGGTTGCACACATGAGATACTTCTTTCACGTATGTGAACGGAAGCCACACACACGTGGCAAGCGAAGCGACGAGCTCTATGTGCGAACGCACACGAAAGTGCCGATGGATGACCAAGCGGCTTACTCGACACGAATGCGCGCGTGACATGGGACGAAGGGAGAGAAGCAAACGGCTGGAGAAAGGAGGAGGATGGGGAATTCGTATGAGGGGGACTTTGAAGATAGAACGAGCGGGCTCTACTTTCCCCCTGGGACGTCGGAATATCAAAGTTCGGCTCGCGTAAGCCGCAGAAACATGCGGGCTGATTCTCATGGACCACCGTTCTGGTGCCATCGAAGATTAAATCGATCCTACCGCGACCGTAATATTTTTATCACGATAATTTAATTGTCCTATCGATGGATTTCGATTATATCTTCATTTGATAATCTCCACTTGTATCCGTTCGATAAACTTTTCTTTCTTTTCCTATTTTGTTTTTTGAGAGTATTGTTTGCGTTTTTATTTTATCGTACTCGTATCTCGATACGAAATAAATACTGTAAAATTTTTATTCACATGTGTAAGAGGGCACATAAAACTTTTGTAATGTCGCAAGCATGTACATATTATTATTTAATTAATAATAATAAAACAATAAAAATTTATACACTAATTTATGTATAATAATAAAATAAAATAATAAAAGGTTAATTAATTTGTTAAGTACAATAATTTTAGATATATAAATAAATAATTTAAATAAAATTTTTAATAAATTATAGAGCTCACTTAACAAATTACAAACTTATTTAAAATGAATTTTATACTGAAACAATTGTACAAATTAAAACTGAATATAGTCCATTTTATTATATTGTTACCCTAATAAACATTAATATAGCATTCTAAATTTTAATAAATATTATTCTGAGAGAATCTAAAAAGTGTTTTCTCTGTTTTCATATAAAATGCATGAGTATTTAATACAAAATAATTATACTATTGCTTTCTTATAAAAACTAAATCTGTAAATTGTAAAACAATTTAAATAATTATATAAAAAATTGTAACATGATGTTCAAGAATATAAAACCACTATGAATAGTATGAATGCCATCAGTTACACCTAATTAACAATTTAGGACTTTAATCGTGCAAAAAATAGAATATCCCGAAATATCTGAATGTCAAGAGACACATATGCGATTGACGGCTGCGCGTGATTCGGTTACGAATAAACGTAGACAAATAGAATATAACGACTAAAAAGAAAATTTGCTAAAAGTATCGTGTTTGCCGCGTATTAAAGTCGCGTGTGATCGAGAGATATTTAATACCAACACCAATTAAAAGTCCGATATTCGTTGACTTGCTTAGTTGTTTACAGAAAACTCTCAAATTCGCCTGATTCAAAACTAACAAGATCATTTTTCTCGCGATATATTATTCAAAAATAAATTCGTCGCCAAATAAAATATATTTTTTCTCTCATATAATAAAAATCGTGACTGCACAGTATTAATGCATAAATGTAATTAAATGCGATGATGAGAAAGGGTTGTGGACGCGCATGCATACATATATATATATATATATATTGGATCGAGAGCTTTATAATTTATTATTAGATTAATGTCTTAAGATGCAACATCAAACTTAGTAAAATATATAAGAAATTTAACAAAGAAATTCTTAAGACTATAAATGTGAATACAGCAAGTGCTCTAGGAAATAAATACGTTAAATGGTCAAAGTGGATATTAAGTTCTTAAATAATTCGATGTAAACTTATATACTTATACATTAATAAAATTATAAACATTTATATACATACTACATGCGTAGTCATTCAAATTGCGCGCCGAATAAATTCTTATATAAGAAGTTATTTTTACCTTTAGATACTAATAAAAATGATTATTTTACAGTGAGATATTTATTATAAAAAAGATTTAAAAACTTGTAATAAAAAAACTTTTCAAATTATACTTCGTTTTCACATCATTTCATTATACATATATTGTTAACTATATTTTACATTTTTGTATGATCTTAATTTTTAAATAATCTTCGTAGAGATGCGTGATGCAAATTTCAATATCATCCTGTGATTATAAGCAAATTTTTAGTAGTTTCTTATTAAATATTCAGGAAGAATATTCTTATCTTTGCGAGAGAGTGCCACATATTTTTCTATCGGTTTTGGGAAGTCGCCATCAAATAAGCGGACCCACGCATACTTATATATTTGTCACGCGTATATAAAGAAGTCCTAGGCATATCCCGCGAAACTCCACCGCCAATCAATATTTTCGTAGGATTCAACGGGTGTCCTGTTTGTACGACGTCAGTTTACCGACGCGCTCGCTTCAGGATGTATGAGTTTGCCGAATTAGCGTGCTGTTTAATCAGGCGCGAGGATTGTGTCCTTCCAATGCTCGCGTCATGCTGCGGAAATATCGGGAACCAATGACGCTCGACCCGGGTCCCCACATCCGCGAGACGCGTGATTTTTCGATGATTCCCGGCGGGATCCGCGCCCTTTCCTCGCTCCGCGTACGTGGCCCTCAGGCTAAATAAAAATACAAAAAATAGAGCGGCGCTTCGCGCGCGATGACCGATCTGGGAAGTGCAGTTCGGTGTCGACCGCGCCGACATCGAGGAAATTGACCGGCGTTTGCTACACGCAGCCTCGCTCTCGAAACGTTAAAAAAAAAAGTTTCGAGCTCACGACAAATGCGGGCAGCCGAACATGCTCGAAAGTAAAATGATCTTTATAAATGGGTCGATTAAAACGATCGTGGCGTAAGTTACATCTATGGCAAAAACGCGAGCATTTTTGTTTCTGAAAATATTCCATCTATATCGTTGTTGCTCCTGTTAGAAAGCGAACGCTCATTTTCCGCAAATGTTCTACAAAAGTAATACTAATGAACAGAGTTATTGTTAAAACACTATTCTGAGTACGAATGTAAAAATTAATTTGTTGCTTATATAACACATATTTTACAAAACGAAGCGTAAAATGCAAATTCAATCATTTATTATACTTTTATACACTACTGAAAAATTTAGTTAAATTCTACAAGACATTAACATTTAACGAAAAATTGATAAATAAGCATTAATTTACATTTGACAATTTTTATTATGTGTGATAACAAAAAAAAGATTGATAAAATCAGCTTTTCCTTTATCACTTAAAAAAAAAGACTCCGGATTATTAAATAGAACAATTAAAAAATGGATGAAAACAATTTCTGGATCGTGTTAATTTTATTTAGCTGACACTCGGACCAACGGCGGGCGCGCGAAGAATTGTCACCACGGAGAGATCGACTATGGGAATGTGCGAACGCGCGAACTGACATCCGTAAATCGATATGATTTACTCTCGTGGATAGAGAGCGGCGATTGTCCGCGGAACAGAGAAACGCAACGCTGTACGAGCCGACGAATGACAACATTTTCCCAGCGACGAGAGAGCAATAAGCCGGATGAAGCGAGCGTACCCATTTCCTCCAGCCGATGCACTTCCTTCCGCTATTTCGTACCCTCTTACGGCTCTTTTTAGCCTTCTTTTTTCCCTCTCTTTGAATCGGCATAATACCCATCGTCGTCGTCGTCGTCGTCGTCGTCGTCGTCGCGGTTGAATCTCATAATCGCACCGGCCGAACGAATTTTCACGACGATGACGACTCGATGCTGCGGCTGGCCGCGCGGTTTCTGGCAAATCTGCGAAAAAACCGCACGTCGGCCGTGAATTCGGCCAATCCGAAGATTTTCGGGCGATTAATCGGCGTGCGGTTTCCGCCGAAACGAGAACGATAACAGGTTGACCGTTGCAGGAAAAAAGACGAAAGAGCGGTTCGCGAGCTCTCGGTGTTTCGACCGTTTCCCCCGACACCCGATATTTTTGCGGCGTTGCAGGAGCCGCGTGAGAAATTAACCGCGGCCGGCGAAGGTCACGGCAATTGAACGTATAAATTCCGATAAATTGACGCTCCCCGATAAATCAAGTTTTCCGATGTGACCGCGACGAATCGCCAAATTTCATCCCTTACCGACTCGCTGCGCTACGCGGCAGAAAGCTCTCTTACCGGCGTTTGTAAGGGGATGCAATGAATTCGGGGTGGACGCGGAAGGGTCGCTGCTGTCGGTGAAAGAAAGTTCGAAAAAGTTTCGTTAACTTTTTCATTAATACGATAATGTTTCTGTAATTATGATAAATACATAAGAAAAGTAATAGTAATTAAAGATCATAATTTGAACAGAATAGTCTTTAGTTAAATCACTCATTAAGACAAATCTCATTAATGACGAATTAACAGAAAAAGACAGAAAACATCACAAAGTTTAATAAAACATTATAATAGAATTTTATAGTTCTTTGATGATTAATAGGATTTAGAATTCTAAATAATCGAATTCCAATATATTATTTTTCTTCTAACAAATCAGAGTAAGATAGAAAGAAAGAAATACGAAGTTTTATTAGGTATATTGCATAATATATCAAATTGACAAATGTAATATTGCACAGTAAAAGATGTACTTTTTAAGATTCTTATATCGTGTATACATTTTTTAAGCATCATTTTGGCAAATATGGATTGTCTCTATGCAATGATTGATAGAAAATCAGATAGATCAGAGGTCTGTGAAACTATAGATCACATGCATAGTTTTCTTTGTCATCGATTAAATTAACGTACGGGGAATGTCTGAAAAGCGCGCTAATGCAACTTTATGGCACCGGCAATACCGGTGTGCCACCGCACACGACCCGCATTCATCCGACGCCAGGCGCATATTATATCCCGCGGCGAAGCGGATAACGCGTAAATATATTCGAAAAGCCGGACCGATACAAAAAGGAAGCAGAAAGAAACGGGAGAAGTTCCTCCACTGACCCAGTGCACGCGTGGCGCGTGCGCGCATCCTCGGTCGCGGCGTATTTACACGCCGCGGTGACAAGCGTCGACGATACATCCGCCCATTTTTTTTTTCCCCATGAACGCGTATCGAAGTGATCCGAACACGCGCGTTCCCCTGCAATGAGGTGAGCGCGAGAAGGATGACCTGGGTGCACACGTACGCACACGTACGCTTGTATGATGTACGTCCCGCATACCAGACACCCCGACGATATATAAACGTCGAGCGAAAAAGCGTTGGTCGGAGAAAGAAAATATCGGGGAGAGCGAAAAAGAGGGCGAGAGGAAAAGGAAACGAGACGGAGGAAAGAAGAGGAGAGAAAAATCGAACAGTGACAGAGATGGAGCGCCGAAAGGGGTGTGGAGAGCCCGAGCGAAAAGAGTACGAAGATGCATGCTCGCGGCGGCGAGCGGGTGGCGGATTCGACGAGGACCGAGCGAGCCGCGCGGGAGGGTGGTTATGTATCCGCAAAGCGGAAAGAGAGGCTTCGAAAGAGGAACAGCGACGCGAGAAGAGCGGAGGACGCGCCGATACGAACGGGAATGGTGACGAGAGGAGGGACGGGCGCGAGAGAGGAAATCGAAAGAGAGAGAGAGAGAGAGAGAGAGTGTGTACGGTACAGGGTGGACGTGGACGAGCGAGCGAAAGGGAACAGGTATGAAAAAGAGAGGAGGATACGGGAGGAAAGAGAGAGGCGGAATCGGATATCGAGAGGGAGCGAAAGAGAGAGGGTGAAAGCGGGAGGACGAGAGAGAGAAGGCGCGCCGCGGCGTGCCCGGCGGAGGGAGCGAGACGGCCGCATATGTGTTCTGAAACAAACGTTCGATCAGAGTGCCGATTGTTGCCAATCATACGTTGCCGCGGCGTACCCCTCTGTGCCCGTGGCTGGTCCGCGGATTCAGTTCCGCGTTTTTACGCGGCGCGGCAACCAGGGCCCGTCCGCGCGCGTGGCTATCCGCGAAAACCGCGCGCTAAATCTATCGCGAATTCTACAGTCAACAAAACCGTGTGCGGGGCACGCGTCTCGGACTTAACCCTCACCCCTCGAGTCGGCCTCAAGGGGGTCGAGGCCGTGCGATTTGGCCGATGACGAGAAGGGCGCGGCGGCGTTGGAGAAGGCACCGTGATGTGTGTGCCTTTTCGTCGGGCTGCGTAGCACACGCGTATCGATATGGAATGGGCAGCGTGCTGCGCTGCGTTGCGTGGCCGCGTACGTGCGTGTGCTTTCTGCGGAAAATGTCGGCGCTGGCGGTGGCATTCGATGATTGATGACGACGGCGGCGGACTACGGCGGAACAGGCGTTGTGTGCGTGTGCGTGTGCGCAAACGAGTGTGCATACTTCTCATCGGAGGCTGCCTACGCGCGCGTACATACGTGTGCGTGCGTGCGTGCGCTCTCGTGCGCGCACGGGAATGTGTGAGTGCGCGCGCGAGAGGGCACGATGATTTCGGAAAACACAGCGGCCTGTGTCGACCAATGGCAGCGCGTCTACTCGCCAGCCGGGCGACGACGATACGCAATGACGAAGAGAGAGAGGGAGAGAGATGGGAAGAAGGGAGAGAATGACCGGGAGGGATGACGGAAGTGGAGGAGAACGGACGGGGTTTCGCGACGAGTAATAATGAATGTTTGTTGCCGCCGGCTAAGCCTTCATTTTCGCTGCTTCAATCCGCGGATGAAGCTCCTCGCGCGCGTCGCCTTCCAACCCTTCGTTCACGATCGCGCGCACCAATTCGCCCGGTTTCCTCGTCTGAAATGCGAAGAGACGAGAACACCGGCGGGGGGTTAGCCCCTATAAATAAGAGAACCGGTTTAATACTGCTAAGTTCCGGATTTCGAGGCTGCGGGTCGACGGAAATGATTCCTCGCGATAACAACGTCACAGAGGCATAACATGCATTTTTCATTCACTTATTTTACTTCGACCGAAAATTGAAAAAAACATTTAACGAGATTACGCAGGTTGCGCGATATCTAGTTCGAATTCTTTACCGAGTCTTCTATTAACGCGTGAAAATATTATTGGCTGCGACGTTTCGTAAATATTTAATATTATCAGTATAAAGTATAATAAAAATAAAATATGAACGGAAACTACATCAATTACAAACGGAAGATTTTTCCTAAAAATAATGTAAACATTATCTTCTAGGATATAAAATATTTGTGAATATTTTATCTATATTCTCCTTTAAATAGGATATGTAAAGTTGAGTACTTTTTAATAACGTTTTATTTCTTCATTTTTGATCAGCTAAAAGTCTAAAAAAATAGAAATAAGAAATATTTTATTTAATCTTTTCCGCATAAAAGATCGCTGTTTTCTCGTTCTTCGCGAGAAAACTAAACGATATGGAAAAACAATGTAGAAAATAAGAGTAAGAATGTACATCTTCTTTCTCTTCCTCTCTCTCTGTCTCTCTCTCTCTCTCTCTTTCTCTCTCTCGGGAAAAGTTAAAATTATCAAGTCAGTGAAAAACGGCGCACGCGCGTAAGGAAAGGAAAGGGATTCCAACTTTCTCGAGGGCGCGAAAAAAGGCGCGCGGAATTAGTAGAACTTTCTCCGCTTCTTTCTTTCATGATTTTCAAAACACGACGGAAACGGGAGGGAGGTAGTAACGGCAGGGTTCAAGTTAAACATTGCGCAACCCGATAGCACTCTAAGAGCGCGAGAGGGATGTGTTCGTAGAAACGAGAGCGAACGAGGGAGAAACGAGGGTGGGACAAGGACGTCGCGGGGTGGACAGGAGAAGGAGGGAGAAAATGAGAACGGGCAGGGGATGGGGTGAAAGATGGAAAGAGAGGGCGAGATGGATGGTGGGGACGAGTGCTTTTCACGACGTTGGTACAGCTCGTAGGCGATAGTGCGGAGGGCAGCTCCGGGCGCGCACGCGCTTTTTCGAAAAATCAATAAAACGAAAAGCTTACCTAATGCTATGTTACTACGGGGGTAGACTCCGCCTTCATCTACTAGCTATAGATACGGTCCGATCGCCGCCTAGATACTACCGCGACCCGACCAGATGACCATCTGTAGATGAACGCGACAGGGCTGTGCGCGAGCGCGCACGGGGGATGCATTATTTCCATACTTAACTGGTACACGCGCGCGACAAAGTTCATTTCGCGCCGATCAAGGAAAAAAATGTCATCCACTCCCTTACCCGCGTATGTCACGTGGGAACTTTTCGCGTCTGCGTTCGACCACCATCCAATTTGGACTGATTATTTAATTTCTCGCGTCAAGGAGAGAGGAAGAGAGAGAGAGATACTTGTTACCTTACTACAAATATTCTTGTCTGAACCAAGTCTAATTAGACACTTAAGTAATTATTGTTTGAAGATACTGAATTCATATTAGTTTATCTCTCTCTCATATCTGAGATTTATATTTTTATTAATCATTGTTAACAAAGAGATTGTATGTAATTAAAACAGTTTAACATCCTTGGAGGAATTCAATACTGTAAATATTAAATTAGTGATTATTTATATATTTTGATTAATTATATATTTTGTATGTGTGAGTATTACTTATTCAATGATTATAATTACTCATTTTGAATATTGAAAACACTAATAACTGTGCTTTTAATATTCAAAATAGATAATCGATTTAATGCTTACAGTATTAAATTTCTCCAAAGGACGTATTTTCTAAGTACTGCATTGCTTTGTTTTCGGCGTAAATTTTTTAAATGTATTTAATATTTTAACGTACGAGTCATGCTATGAATTATTCGATGCGCTAGCGATTAATGGTTTATGCGACGAGGTAACATTCGCCGATATTAAATGATATATCTTGGTATCGTTATAATTCCCTTAGGACATAGGAATCTCATATGTGCACATTAACGAGGTATTTCGTACACAGTGCTGTTCGCACAAAAGGTATATAAATGCCGCAAGACAATGAATAGTTGACCAGCTGGAAACAGACGCAAATAATCGATTTTAAATAATCTTAGCAACTTTTGGACACTCGCATCTCTATTTCTGCATTTGTCAGAGAGAGAGAGAGAAATCAAAGACTACAATTTTTCAAATTGTAAAAACCGTAATAGATAACATTTTAAATTAAGATACGTATAAGAAAATAATAAAAATCATATTAGAATAAACAATAAGAATTAATGAAAATTCTGGCAATATCTCGTAAGAGGAGGATGTCAATGTGAGTTATTTCTAAAAAAAAAAAACTTCTAATTATAAATCGATAACCAAGATGGTAACTACAACTCGAACTATCGTCGAGTGGCCGATTAACAACCTTCGCGGTTTCCAAGGAGCTGCGAGATAAAACGACGAAGAAAAAACGTTACAAACCCCACGATATCCTGCAAGCTCCTGTAAAATAGGGGCTTGCGAATGCGGCGAGCCATGATTAGATTGCGGCTTGTGCTTCAGGCGTCCGACTAGGTTCAGCACGTTAGCGAATTCGGTCCGTTGAGTGTTGACAAGTCCGCATCCTCCTCTCCCGGTGCCTTTAGCGCCGGCCGTGTAACTCTAACGAGCTTAGGGCACGTTGGCTCTCTGCTCGAGTGCATTATCTGAAACCGCGAGGTGTTCTTGGCCAGAGTGGATGCGTTTCCGGTGCCACGGACGTGTGCGAATGGCATACCCGTTACATTGTCAATGGTCAGGTATCGAGGACGGATTGATTTGTGAGAAAATCCTTCCATCGGAAGCGCCTTTCCTCCTTTGTTTCTTATAAAAATATTCTTTTCCTTCAGTTTTCTTGTATAATATTATATGTACTTGACGCAACTGAAACTATTTTCTTACTATTTTATGTTAACCTTAAAAAAATAACGTAATTATATATTGAGATTTATTGTACACATATATAATATTATTTAGCTAAATCAATCATCTTCTATATAAAATAAAATAATTTTATATTAATAAATAATTACGAATAATTAATAAAAAAATATTTGGAAATAGTAGATTTAATATAGAGCATTATTAAAGAACATACAAAAATATGGTAATATTTTTTTTCTTTGAAGACCGTGAAAAATAATAATTTCCTAATCTAAATAATTTAAACAATTAAATCTATATCTATATTTATACATATAGTAATTTAATATCATTATTTAACCATATTTAATTTTGACGCTTTCCGTATTTAGTTTATTATCTTTTTTTTTAGATTAAAAAAAAGATTTCACAAAATTTTATCCATATATATATATTATCTGGCTATGTCTAGCTCTTATCTACTACGTTCCTATCTACATATTGTCATTTCTTTTGCGAGCATCATTTTTTACAGCAGTTCGTGATAGTGCAACGATAGCTCCCTTGTATCTCTCTTTTTTTTATCTGTAAATGAATATTTCCTTGTGCCGACAGTGGCAAAATTATACAAACGGGATTCCTCCCATGGTTCAAATCGAGCCACGGCAATGTCGTTACTTTTTACTATCTTCGTGGCCAATAAACATAACCGTTTTCGTAACTGCTAACCCGGAATAGCTGTCTCTGCGAAAACAAATCGAAAAATATATCTGACGGTTGTCGTATAAGGCCGAGGAAAATCAGCCATTGGTGAAATTTTTTAAATTAATAGATATAAAACGCGGGAGTTATACACGTACGTTCTGCGATGCAGCGCAATCACATGTACTCGCTGAAACAATAATTTACTTACATAAAATTTGTGTGCGTATATATAAGTGTAAAATTATTTATAGAAGAATGCGATATTTTTATAATGTACTAGTAATATATATTACACAACAAATTTTTAGAAAAAATAAAATTTCTTAAAAAGCCATATAACCAATATTTATGATAATATGTATTTGTCTACCACATCGGAGCTGTCAGATCAAGCAAGAAATCTTCACTTCATTGTGTTAACTTTGACTTAAATAATTTACGAAATCATGATTATGCGTGCGAATGTGACTGGGCGGAACGCGAGCCTCGACTAAGTATCACGGCAGAAAACCTCGAAAACCCGGTCATTAATTGTCTTAGACGTTTAAGCGATGTAAACACTGGAGGTCGCGAAAGGGAAAGCCCCTGGGTAAAAGCTTTAGCAAAAGTACGAGCGCCGTTAACGGAAGTTTTTCCGCACAACGACGCGGTTCGCCGGCAGTTTTCACAATTTTGCGGAGACTGTACCACGGGGGTAACCCTTCAAGTATAAACCACCCCCTACGGTAACCATGGCAACACGGACGTGGTATTCCTACCCAGCAACTCGCCCCGTTTCTACCTCCTCTTCCAACGTCCTTCTACCCTCCACCCCCTACTCCGGTCTCTTGCCCCTCGCCCTTCAACACCGATACCCAAGCCTCCACCCTAAAAACAAGAGTGTAGTTGCCGGATCACGTGGTTCCGCCGCTCTCAAGGGGTGGGAGGTCGAAGGGAAGTGAGGATAGAGCCAGAATAGGATAGAAGGGGTAGTTCCTAATTGCACCGGGTGGGTGAGACACTAGAGGGGCTCCAGAATTGATGCAGGAATTTTGAGGCTAGGTTAACTCGCTCTCGCTCCCTCTTCCTCTTTCCCTCAACCTCTCCCTTCTTCTCCCTGCCTCTTTCTCTATCTTCGTTCACTCACTCTCCTCTCTTCTTCCCTGCTACGAACACCTATCTCTCGCCGGTCGCTCTCCCTCGAGTGAGTTCAGAGAAGCTAGTAGGGGTTGGTCCCCTAGACTGAAAAATGCTGCGGTATACCGGCCGGACATGGGGGTCCTTTTCGAAATCCTCCCGAAACTGTAATGAGAAACTCACTCGCCGATTTTCAGCCAACCGAGCTCTCGGCCCACTGAGAATCGCCGAAATGACCACGACGGTACGGTCGTAATTCTATTTGCCATGCACCGTACTTAACTTCCAAGCTCCTCGCTTTTTTCCCATAACTTAGATTGAGCTGGCTGATACTTAAACGGCTGCGACCCTCCCATCCGCAACACGAAGCGTTCAACCAGAAGTTTCCATATATCATCGATTCACAAACTTCTCTTTCTTTCTCTACGATATTAAAATAAATTTTGTATCATTTCTAAATGTCTTTAGTAATTTAAAAAAAAAACAAATTAATACATTATTGAAATTATGAATGTAATTTATTATAATAGCAATTAAAGAAATTAAGAATCTTTTCATATAGATCTTTTCTCAACCTTTCGTTTTTTCTTCACTAAAAATACAAAGAATATCGAGCAAAATTTTTTACAGTTTTCTAAATTTTTTCATTTTTATATTTTTTCATTTTTTTTTACATTAGAAACCCTCAGAGAATTCTGGGCTCCGCCCTGAAAGTCGAGAGCGAACGAGTTCCTCTTCGGCTGCCCGGCCAACGAAGAGGATAGTTTGCATACGTGGTGCAGCGGAGAGGGTGGTAGCCGGACACAGCCCTCCGATCAATGAAGGCGAAGCGCGCGCAGCCCCTCCGGTTTTTTGAAAATCTGCCCGCCAACCTGGTACTGCCCCTTGTTTATCCCCTCCGCAGTGTCTACATCTGAACCGCATACCAAGATGGGGAAACGTAGCGACGCCGTGAATACACCATTTTGCTGTCGACTTGTTCGATTTACCTAGCATCGCAATTTTGCTCGAAGAAGCTGCTCTCAACAATTAAATTTGTCGATGCATCGAGATAAAAAGAAATATATAATGATATTATCAATTACAAACAATTCCGTTTACATAAGCGTAAAAAAAAATCACGTTTTTAAAAAAAAAGATTCAATTGTAGCATTCCCGCGCGCAAAAGAATTGCACAGAGCTGCCCTCTCGCTTTTAAGCGCGATCTGCACGCGAAAGAGATACAAAAAAACCAGAAAAGATTCTTTCTTCGTCGTAAAGATGAAACTGGTGCCATCTACTGGCATTTTTTACACAAGCTGTTCTTCACCCTTCATCCCTCGTGTGCATTCATCGAGCAAGGGCACGTATGAGTTCACCTACCCCCGGTAAGATGGCGCCACTAAGCAAATTCTATTTTAAAAAATTGTTTACATTACTTTTTAATATGTTACCACTTAAATTAACAGCTTGCCTTTTTAATAAATAATATTTAAATATAAATTGATAAATCGATATAATTTGATGTAATATTAAATCAAAATTAATATAATAATTATATATAGTATTGTTTTTTAACTATATCAAATTCTTTTTATTCTTAACAAAACTTAAAAGAATTTAAAGTTATTTTTGAGCGTATTTTTAATTATGCTTCTTAAATTGTTAAATATTTCTCGAATAAAAGTGATAAATAAATAAAATTGATATATTATATAAAATATGTAGTTTACATTAAAATAACGTCCAGTAAAATAAAATTTTGTATAACCGAACAAAGTTCTGTTTAATCATAAGAAAACTAATCGTCTTGTTGCTTTAATATTTTCAGATATTCAAACGATGTTATTTTATTTATAAAACTTCTTGTTATTTTCTATTTATAAAATTTCACGTTTACTTGGATATTATATTGATATTATATGTGTATCAATTCCTTTGGCACATTAATCAAATTAGTCCTTACCATATAACTTCCATTTGATGTGCACAACCTGTTCGTTCTATGTACCTATTGCATGTGAACTTTGAATTAGACATCATTAGGTAAACCTAAAATTCAAATGTAGATTGTACATTTTGTTTGAAATTGACAAAATGTCGAGTTTTGATATTAAGACGTAAAGCGTCATATTTTTGAAATAATTTATACACATACATAAACACAATGATACTACATTATTACATTTTTTAATATTAGTGATATTTTAATTTCAAAATTATATTCTTTATTGAATCAATATCAAATAAGAAACTAGTGCTTAGTGCATGTATTGCGTGTCTCAATAAGTTAAGTAATATAAACGTGACCGCGCGATTTTTGGATATTAAATTTATTACTTTGTTCTTAAAAAATATATCATTATGTACGATACCAAGAGATCTGGACACTAGAAAAATTCATGTGAGAATCATAAGTGTTTTGTCAATAAAGAAGAAAGATCATCGTTCATGACTGCAACGAGGTGCACATTCTCGAAACCCTGCTGATGGAAGGTCGAGGGTTGGCGCATATGCACGACACTCGTTTCCCGTTCGTAGTTCCTATAGTTGCGTTCTTGTCCAGGTTTCGAGAGGACGCGGTAGTCACGCGATAATAAATTATTCGAGATAGATGATGTTGCCACGCCACAACGGGTCTGGGCTTGCTCTCTGCTCCTGCAGTGTTCTGCAACCGGGTATTTATGCCGAGTCTGGCCGCCATGCTTCATACCACCGGGATAGCAACCCCCCTGAGTTATGTCGACCGCGTTGGTCTTGATAGATTTTACAATTTACGATCGCCGCGTACACGCGTCGTCGAAATATCAAGCTGTCGCGAACTTCTCCGTCGACGACTTCGCGTTTTCGACAATCGTACCTTTCATCGTCGAAGCAAAGTAGGTACACATTTTGCATCATCGGACATACGATATCAATTCGAATATCAATATTGTGTAACTTGCAGCAATTATTATGGCTCATGCACAAAAACTTCACAATCTTTCAGGTCTAAATGTCGTGTAACAATGTGCATATATTTGTACTTTAATAACTGTAAATTATACTAATTATAAACAAATATGTTTCATTTCTTCAATTATTTGGAAATTAAGCATTCGCCACTCATCGTGATCGTACATGTGAAATTTTGCAGAATTGGTCAAAAATAAATCACGCGCAATGAGAATTAGATTAATCTCTTAAATTTCAAAATAATTGCTAATTAAACTAAAATTGGAAACGAGTTTTAAAACCGAGCTATAGACTGATATCCGAGGAGCGCTCATCAAGCGTACGGGTTAGTTTTATAGTCCTACAAAGATAAACCTCTGGCTGTTATTACCCCGTCGTATTATCTCTGGGTGCGAGGTGGAAACATACTATACGCTGATATCGCACTGGACTAGACCGCCATTTCATAAGCTTTCACATCATTTTACCCGGATACTAACCACCGTCGGCCGACGTTCCTCACCCTTGAATCTCTTCCGATGCGTCGCAGAGTCAGCCGGATGGAATAAATGCAGGTGAAACGCGTGGATCGGTTAGAAAGAGGACGTCTTTATTTTCCATTCAATTTAAGGATATGGGGATATGATCTCTTTAATATAATCTCAATGTAATTAAGTACTAATAATAATTATACACAAAACTTGATCTAAACCTATAAATTTTAACTTATGTATATCATAAATTAATGACTATAAATATATTATCATTCGAATTAATTTGTCTTATTTTATTGTTAACTAGTACAAATAAATATTAAATACTTATGTAGTAGTAAAAATCTTTAATACTTATTAAGCAAAAAAAATATGTACATTAATTTTTTTTACCTGTTCTTATACATCTATTTCCACACAGTGATTTCTGATTAATGAGTTGAATAACTAGTTATAATATAAAATTAATGCTTCGTCTCTTTGTTACAATTTATTATGATATAATTGATTATCTATTTCTAAATCACCTTACCTCTGCGTTAAAGTTATTTTTTAATCGTCATTATGTTAGTATCTGAAAAAAGAAAGTATGAATTAGTAATAAAATTAAACAACAGCTATAATTGATATCTGACAATTTTCTACATATTTATACATTATGTACGTCTTATATTGTTGTCTTTTCTTTTTTATATTATCACTTTTATAGACAAATAATTTTATAGTTATTTACAACTTTTCTTATAGTTAATTTGAAATTAGTGAAATTCCCTTAAATCTATGTTATGAAATATCATAGATTTGTATTTAATATTTTGTAAGCTAAAAATAGTGATTTTTTTTTCCTTCGTGCAAGGAAATTCGATAAGGAATAGTTTTCAGCCTTCGTTCCTATCTGTCTCTATATACATGTTTGACTCCACCAGAGGCTTTAACCGACTGCTCCACCGACTGCGACCCCAATTGAAAAGTCTCCTCGGCGCGGACTTTCGCGATGAAATACTAACGCAATTAAATGCCGCCGACGAGCCCAGACCGGATATTGGCACTCCTCGGCCGCGCAATGGTATTACCCTTCCGCCTTTCGATGCAAACACGACGATGTGTCTCGGCCATCCTCACCCCACGACCGTTCCTGGTCCTATCGCAGCCACCACCACAATTGTCATACCTCCACGCCGTCCTCCCGTTTTACCCACCCCATTTCGTGTAACGCGGCACAAAGGAAGTGCCTGGAAATCGTCCAATATCGAGTGAAGTTCTCGAAATCCTCGATATCACTTTCCAGTCGTCATGGATTGCGCGATGACGCGGAGATCCAGAAAGGGCTAACGGTGATGGCAGTCACGGATCGCAAAGGGTACGACCCGATTAAGCGACGACGTCCTACGACGCTCGACACTCTCCGCACGTACCACGAGAACTCCCGCAGCTGCTCGGGATTCCATTCGCGCCAATTTCGGGAGACCGATGAAGACGGAGGGTAGCTTTGGTATGTAGCGTAAGAAGTCGATTATCAGCCGGCTCGCAAAATACGTGCGACAAGCGGCGCTATTACGAATACGAGCGACGCGATTACGAAAACATATAGCATCGGATTTCGTCAAATCTTCACACAAATTTTACAGCAAACTTTAAGATGTATCGAATGTCATATTTTGTCACATAAGAAGAAAACGCTGAAAGCGTTGATCAATTTATCAAAATTTAGCGCTTATGTTTAAAGCAAATAATAAATAAATGATGATTATATCATCATGATCATAGAAGCAAAAAATGGAATTTTCCTTACATTTTTTTTGTATACACAACACATTATACTTCTTATGATGGATCGCAAATTTACGTATCCATTTAAAGGGTTAAGAGCCAAGTTTCCTCAATTTCTGGTAAAAGCTAGCTGGGATATTGTCGCGGGGATAGAAAGTATGGGTGGAAATGGCGAGTGTCGTGAAGGACGATAGGAAGGAGAGATGGACCGAATTTGTCAGGCTAACAAGGTGTTAGCTTCTCGCCGCGGCGCGCCTCGACATCTGTAATGCTCAAAGTTAATTTCAGCCGCTTCGAGGGCGCAACATCGACCGTTCTCCCACAAGAGGCAAACATGGACGAGGTTCTTCATCTGGGGCTTCTAAAGAACATTTTCTGAATATCCTGATATTGTGTGTATGTGTGCAAAAAATTCATTAATAATTCTCTTTTAAACATGCAAACAGAATACACGCAAAATATAAATCATATTAAAATAAATATATATATAGACTAAATAATATATAGTATTATTTATCACATTCTTCGATTTTTTTTAATTATAAAAGTGTCTTAAAAAAGATAGAAGTTGGAGAATTTTAAAAAAATAATAAAAACAATTTAAAAAAATCGTAAGAGGCAATGTAAATTTCTAACATATATATACAATATTTCATATGCGGTATTGAAAGAAAAGTAAAGCTCGATTATTTTAAACAACATTGCGGGGACGATAAAAATTCACTGATATCAGATGATGAATTTTTGAAATATATTTCATAAATAATTCATAGACAAATGTTACATACATTTTCTAGGAAATCCTTTGTTTGAACAAAGCTGCCTCCTGTGAACTGAGAAATGATCACAGTACGAGGTTAACAAAGTCGATGGAAATTGGAAGCGTCACCTATCTTGTCGTCACTACGACCGAAGCCGGGCATCGTACGTGCACGTAAAAGGGTTGGCGACGACGGAAGGGAATGGAGTTGGGTGCCGAGCGAGAGGTGGAATAGGAAGAGAGAAGGAGGTAGCGGTTTGGCGAGGACACCGGGTGGAGTCGACGGCGTTGCCCAGCATCGACCAGAATATTATGGACTTATCAAGCCATCCTAATAGTCTCATCAGGATGCAAGCCTGCAGATCTCATCATCCTCGGCGTCCCTGGACCACGTAGGAACGAGCGAGCAATGGCGTTTCCTGGCGTAGATAGCGTTATAGGAAGTAATAGCGGACTGGTATGATTACATGCTGTCCTAAGGTATGGACGACTTCGAAGGACGTCAACTCTTAGTCGAAAGTCAAGTCTTATATTGCATCGCTGTACTGGCAACAGGCGTTCTCGCACTGAAAATACCATCGAACAAACTTTCGTTTGTTCCATACTGTGCAAATTTAAAGTAAATGACGATAAAAATTAGCGAGACGCGCCGCGGCGAGAAGCTAACACTATTTTTCTATGCTATGGTAGTTTAAAAAAAATTTTATTTTTGATGTGTTTTATTTATACCAATTGTTCACATACATTTCTGATATTTAAAAAATTTTTAATCTTTAAGTATATCATTTCTGCATCTAGTATTATTGTTTTCTGACGCATTCAAAATTAATGGATAATGCATTTTATTTGAGAGATCATAAATTATCAAAAAGGCAGCACAAAACAAATTAGTACTGCGACCAGTTTGCAACCCTCGCTACCACATATTGCATACCGTGTACGCGCAAGCACGAGGAATTACATAGTTTTGGGATATATATTGTTGTTTAGTATGGTTTAGAATTTCCATAGATAACGGAGAATTATAACGGAGGCCGCTGTCGCGGGACCGAGAAATCGTGCGCAGTATAGGTATGCATACACTTGCATATGAACACATAGAAACTGCTTCTTTCTTTCGACTTAATTCATGAATGGAAAAGGAGAGAATCGATACTTGAAAGGTACACAGCTGTAGTCATACATATTAAATTATTTCCCCCCCCCCCTCTCTCTCTTTATTTCAGTTAAAGAAAACTCAAATATCAAATTGCTCAAAGAATCATATCGAGACCGAAAGATCGAAGAAAAAGAGATTTCATATACATAAAATTTTTAATAGAAAGAGAAACGAAAGTGAAGAATTCCTCATAAGCATGAATATAATCCGAAATATATAATTTACATTGAATTTACCAACGCAGGTTATCAATCATTAATCATCGTTCTTATAAATAGCAGAAGATAGTATGCGTCGCCTAAGTAAGTAGCATAAATTGCGGCGGAAGTACAGCGAATCTGATAAGCTCGCGCTAAATTGCGCGAGGGCCGCCTGACCTCCTCATCTTCCCGCCAGCTCCCTGACCTCCCTGAGCCACAACTAATAACTCGGTTTTTTCTTTAACAACGAACTACAAACTAATCTACGGCACACGCGCGCTGTCGCTCGGCGGATATACTATTGGCGACCCGAAACCACCGTTCATGCTCTTTCTTCCTTGGTCGTGCATTTCTGCGAGCTCCTTTGGCGGCTACGACACGAGCAGACGAGAGTCATGACGATGCAAAAATGGTGCGGCATTGGTGGTCGAGCGGGACCGAGTAACCTACATTCTTTCGGTCGAGCCGTGGACCACACTTGATCGTCCCGTGTACCCGTGAGAGAAGGTTAGGTTTAAGCAACTCTGTGGAAGTTGCGGGCAGGGTCGGTTGGCCCGAGGGCGGCGGCAACTATTATAAACTGTAGCACCTCGAACTACCGCCTCCAGCCTTCCTTCTCTAACACCGGACGGGCCGCCACCCTTCTTCGCCCGACCGCTCCTCGCCACCGCCCTTTACCTTGCTTCTACCTCGAATCCAACACCGTTCCCCACACCCACCGCCGCCTTTACCGCCGCCTTCACCGCCACCGCCGCCGTCGCTCTGCGCCAACCACCCCTCGCCCCCGACTCCAAATAACCCAGGAAGCCCCCTGCCGAACTAACCCGCACCCCGGAACTCTCCCGGTTTCTCTCCTACGCCGTATCCTCTAATCAATCAACCCCCAGGCATCTCGACCGGTCTGCACCGGGGATCGCGGCTTTCCAGTCTTCACAGGAACGTCTCTCTATCTCGAAAGACGAAAGCATCGGCCGAACCCGTGGGTATAACCCTGTTGCTGCACAGTCCGTTGCAAACGGCTGTGTGCGCACACATGCAGCCACGAACACGAACACGCGTAGGCATGCATTCATCGCGCGACGTGGAATCTCCAACTCTGCGGCGAGCAAGATCGAAAGGTTTCGGGCAAACCTCCGATCGACCTACTTGCCGGACGTTCCTGATTAGCGTCTTGTCTATTGATTAATGCTCGTTGATTAATGTGAAGCCGTCGCCGGAGCTCTCAAAGGCTTCTATGTTTAATCCGTGTCTAGTAAGGTATAAATTATTTACGCTCGAACGGCCAAACTGGTCAGTTTGACCGCTAAATACTTGTTTCCCACATCGGCTATTACGAAGCATATATTTTTATAAATTTTTAATTAGCATTAGTAATGAAAAAAAAGCGTAAGAGGTACTTCGTCATATTTTCTTCGGAGTTGAAATTACATTCTATTTTATTTACAAATCTCAAAACAGAAACTGTGATAGATAAAATAGATATCTATTTCTCGAAATGCTGCTTAATAATTAACTCGCTCGTTCGAGTATCGATAATTTATATCGTCTGCTATCAATTATGACAGTATCTACAATCCTTTCCCATAGTCCAAATCATAAAGAACCAAGAAAGCACTTTGGAATTTAGCCATCTGCCCGAAGATGAACGTGATTCTTTACGTCGACGGTGATGCCAGCTACAATGGAGTTAATAGGTAATTATCACGGTACGATTTTGCCCAGCAGCCAATTCCCGTTCATTTCCTCGATATCTTCGGACAAGCTGCCGCCGCCACCGCCGTCGCGTTTCGCAGCTCTCCATCGTTTGGTCCCGAACCGTGCATCGCGTTCCAATATCTGCCGTTTTCTCCCATCGATTTAGCTATACGGGCTTTGGCGTAACTATACGCGCGAGAGGAAATGGAGTAATTATAAGGAAATAACGGGCGTTGTCTATGTGGTGGGCATTGAGACCTTGGGGAGGCTTTTGCTTCCCTTCGATAAACCGCGGATTCTCGAACATGAGAATCCTAATACTGTGTAAGATTATCAACACATCGTAATGTATCGTTATTTGTATTGTAATGCTGCGATGCATATTTCTAGCGTTTTAATTTGATTCGATTTTACCGCCGTGAATACGTATTTTACATAAATCGAGCCGATCATTAATGACCACGTTCTCCGTTTGACTATCTTATGAGCAAGAATTAATGAAAGAAAATAGATGTAAGAAACATGGAACGACAAGTAGAAAAGGATGCGGCGGAGCATCCGAGAGGAAAAGGTACGTTTCTCGATAGAATCGTGCATCTCAATTAATTCCTCCAGAGGAAAACGTCGGGAACGGAGCTACGCCGCACGTTGATCGCACTTTCTAATTACAGGAACCAAACCGCGGACATTTATTTAACAACTCGACGCTCGCCGTGAAGTCGACGCGACGTCTCTTGCAGAGAGACGTTAATTCGTTAACGTTTAATTGCGCAACTTGGCCATTCTCCGCTTCATCCCCTGATCTAGTACTCACGCGCGGAGCTGCGTGAACAACGCATTGCACGCGTGTACTTGCGTGGAATTAACCGACGGGCCAATACCTCCCGTAGTGGTCCCGGGGAAACGCAATGCAATTAATATAATTACTTTCGATTACACGGAAGGTAGAAGAACGAGAGGGGTGAGAAATGGAAAGAGGGCTGTGTCTCTCTATCCTCGTTTTCCAGGCTACCGCGTTGGCTTGCGCGAGATTGCGTGCTTCACACACGGACACGTGTATATGCACACATTCAACATTCTACCTTCAGCGAGAGATTCGATCTTTTGACTACTTTACTGCGTCAGCGAAAATAAAGAATATTGCTTCGACTATATGATGTATCTCAGTGAATAATTCATTAATTATAGAATGTTATTTGTTTACTTCTTTATGCTAATAAAATATTGGAGTTTATTTTGTAATATAAAAACCTTTTTCCTATACTTTCCTCAGCGTGCTTTACCGATATGATAATATTATTAATTTTCTGTTTCTTTATTTGAATAATATTAAAAAATTTTGCGCTGAAATATTATAGCTTAATCATTTTTTTCAATATATAAATATATCGAAAAAAAAAAAACAATTAAATTGAAAACTGAATTAAGAACTTTGATAGTTGCAGCATAATGTGCGCCACATCGCTATTTTCTGTCTAAGATTGCTTTTGTGATGTAAAATATATATTGACCTTTACTCGAGATCACTGTTGTACGACCTTTGTCATTTCTTTACGTACATGAATAACTCAAGGTAAGCCTTAAGGTTTGCCCTTTGTGCTAAGTTTATTTCTACCGCAAACTTACTTAATCATACTCAGTATTTAACTGTTTAAATTCCAATACATATTTCACGACGGAAACGAATTTAATTGTTCTACTGCAGCCAGTTTGTGCTATCAATATTCAATTGGCACGTGGCTACAAAGAATTATCGCGCAAATGGTGCATCTGAAATATGTAACAGGACGAGGGATGCCCTTCGCGTTCAACCAAAAGTGAATCCTGCTCCGTGCACGCTCGCGCGAGAACAACCACACTCGTGAGTTTACCAGAACGAAACTACATGCGTGGTCTAGATGTATGCAATTTTGACTAGATTAACGCTGCATTATTCAGCTAATTAACTGCTAGGAACCGGCCCAGCCCGCTGTTTTCGGTATCCCCTGTGGAAACAACATCGTTTGTCTTGCACTTCTACTCGCTCGGCACTGTCGCAGATATAGGCTTTTTGCATTATTGGTCTTTCAAACTTGTCTGTTAGATTTACTAAATAACTCCACGATGAAGAATCGCTAGTTCTCGTTTCAAGATAATAAAGCTAAAGTATATTCAAAGATTTGCGAATAATTTCAATGACAACTAAATATTAATGATAAAATAGCCTCTTCGTACATCAGCAAAAATTTCTAAAGGACGCGCACAAATTTAAGATGCATATTATTTGTTGAAATCGCATTATTATTAAAATCAAGTAGTCAATTATTTAAAAAAGTACAACGACTTTGCTACAATAAAGAAAGAATTCTGAAACTTAAAGTTTACAGATGCATGAGAAACTAACCGAGGAATGAGAATCTATATTCAACCTGCCATCCGCTTTTCGTATTGATTTGAAGAGCAGCGAAGCACGAACGAGCTATTTCGAGTTTGGCAATCATGTTCAACGTTGCGACCGCCATCTTCTTCGGAAACACTACGCGATATTGCAGTGACGTTCGGCGTTCCTCTCAAGCGCGAGCTCTCTAAACTTTGGTCGAATCGAGGAGATGGCAAAGGAGGATAAGAGGAGGGAAACGGGGAAAGGGGAGCGCGGCCGCAGAGAAACGGGAAAGGCGATGCTGGAAATGGGAGAATGGCTGAATATTCCTCGAGGACGAGCACTCCGTCGGTAGCGGCAACGGCCGAGTCTAGGCGTAGCCGATCCAGAAACCAGAAACCAGGTATAGCTTTAATACAGAACTATCTTGATACCACACGGATGGACATGCAAGGTGCTTTCGCCGCGAGCTACGCAGTTTGCAAAATCATATTTATCTCGACCTCATTTCCTTGTCGACGAAATCACGAAGTGAACGCTAATTATACTAAAACGGCAGCAGTCTTAAATTCAACAACAGTCACAGTAGAAGAATGGCATAATCGATCCCTTTGAAGTAATTACGGTCCACCTATTGTTTACTCGCACGAAAAAAATATATTGTATAGTCATTTAGTACAAAATGTGATCGTCCAATTCCTGGTATTATCTACATATTTATTATTCACGTTCAGTGTCAATGTGAGATAAAAATTATACGACCACATTTAGCGCTAAATGCGCCGTGAGAATATGGATCGTCGCGTTCATTATTAGTATAGCAGAGCTCGAGCTGCGCATATCTCCCTTTTTAAAGATGACCTTCGTAAAAACTCGTCTTACTTGCTTTATACGGAGATAACAGATGCAAGAGACTCAAATTTCTCGTACTCTTTCTAGAAAAATAGCTGCCGATAAAAATACCTTCTTTTTTTGTGTTACAATCTACAATAATAAAAGCTTGAATATTAAAATGCTATATATTTATAAGATTATTCTATAATATCAATATGCATGAAAAAGTTAATTTTAGCGCAATTTGTACATATTTTTTTATATAAGAGATAATAATTACATTGTATATCTTAAATTTCATTCATTGAACAAAAATTTAATATTCTGTATACTTTGAGAATTTTTGCTACGTTTTTTTTATCGCGATATGAGATAATAAGAAAGTCTTAATTTAAAATTCAAGTTTCTTAACGATAATGGCTGCTGTAGAAAAAATGCACGTTGAGTATAACGTGAATTATTTGCGAATATTATCCTAAAACAAGACAATAACGCGCGTATCGTTCCAGATGCGTCTGCAGGTCTCGCAAATGGGCATCTCGAGTTATCGGTGGCTGAATGTCGGCGGCGGCGGCGGCGGCGGCGATCCGATTGGCGTCGCGAGTAAGTTCGAATGCAAAGGTATGCGAAGGTATACGAGACCAACGCAGGCATTTCGCCTCTGGAGGGCCCCACGGCTACCCTCGAGCAAGTAGCGCGATCGCGTTATGCCGCAGACTAGAACTATCGTTTGCGTAGGTGTGCGCGAGTATGCACGGAGACTCTGCACCGCACTATCCCCCTTTGGTCCGCGAAACCTCCCAAAGTCCTCCTCACCGAGCCACCCACGACCAAACCACCTTTCTCCTCCTTCTCTTCCTCCACCTTCTCTACGAGAAGCCCCGCGGCCACCCCCTGCCCGTCGTTCACCCTTCCTTATTGCAAGTTCCACGGTCCGTGCATTAAACTATGGAGTTGCCCAGGCATCGACCCAACCCAACCCGCCCACCCACCATCTGGATATGCGGCCCGCGCGCATATACGCTATGTACATTTCTAATCAAGCGATATTGTAACTGCGGTCTAACCTCCAAACACCACGGCCTCCACTACCGGCAACCACCCTCTCTCCACCCCTGTTTTCCACCCCGATCTTCTCTCTCAGTCGTTCCCACCGGTCAACCTTCCCCTCTTTCCTCTGCCATCCTCACTCGGAGTTTCATTCGAGTCCTCTCCTTCGTACACTATCGCGTTCGTATTAAATTGCCGACTTGCAATCGTCGCTATCCACCACGCGGTTCTCCCCTGGCGGGTGAGAGGGGAAGAAGGCGATTGACTCTGCGGGATGCAGTCACATGGTCACAGGAGTCACAAAGACCATGCACAGTATTTCGAACTGGTTCGATATTGGAAAGTGAGAAAGAAACTGCAAATTGTTACTATACATCTTGTTACTTTGTAGTCATAAAAAGAAAACGCGAGTATAATCTTCATTGATCCATGACGTAATGGTTTTAATTAAATGCTTATAACTACTCTTTATAATCACGATCCTATATATATTCCAATTTGTGTTTAAAATATCGTGTAATATGTGCCCCAAGTCCAAAACAAATATATTTTATTTTTAAAATTGCATGAAAGTTGTGTATCTACATGTAATATATCTACATAACAAATTATTGAAACACTTCCGTAGAAAGTAAATGCTAAACTAGTATATTTATATACTCAAGATTAACGCTATTAATCATACTGATGTTGAATAGCGTGATACCTTTCAACGTACGGAGTTATAGTTAAATGTCTTCATGCCTCCTCCGCACATGGCGCGAAATTCATGGAAAATCAGCGGTCTCTGTAATCGCCGTTCGCAAACCACGCAAATATGGCTGGAGTCTCGTGACTACTATTGACTAGAAATGGAATTTATATCCGATCGTAATTGAAGTTACCGTAACCGTGGAATAAGTTTCCATCGGGTGCAATAAATGCATAAATTGCATGATATATCGATACTAACATCAATACGACCTGTATCATCTGAGTCATCGTTATTAAACTAACGTCGTAATAAAAAGAAGAGTCGATTTAACGATATGGAGAAAAACAAAAAGAAATGTCAAATCGCTGTATAATGCTAAGTACACATTTGCATCGTAACGATACGTGTAGGCATTGGGTTTAACTGCATGTATGAAATAACTGCCACTTCCACCGAGACGATACGGGATTTCATTTTATGGAAAATTCCGGCGTTGAGGGTAAACTCCATTTCGCGCCAAGTTATTTGACGCTCGATTAATGATACGTACATTACGTCCCTAAACCGTCGGGCCTTTATAGTTGCTTAAACACCGATGTGTAGTAACACGATTTTGCAAACGATAGATCCGCATAATCCTCCAGGAATCATAACGCGTGAAGGAGAGAAGAAACGAGGTGAAAATTTAGAAGAGACACAGCGCGACCCTTCGATCTTTATTAACAACCTCTTTCGCTTCGTTGAATTCATTCGAATTAAATACTTATACTAGTAAGAAAACATGTGCGTATCTTGATACCTCGTCACAATTATTATGGCGTAAAAAAATAAAGAGGAGAGTTAAAATAATATTATTGTTCTTTCTAATTTTTAATTTATATTTTTTCTTAAAATTTTAAACGTTGTAGCGATAATATAAGAGCAGCTGTATTATTGTATAACTCAAAACTGTATTCAATTTTATGAAGTGAAACAAGATGGATGAGAGAAAATGTAATCTAGGTCCTGGACCAAATTTTCGAAACCTGTTCCGCGTTGACCGCTCTCAAGACCGCGTGGCTTTCTCACGATACCGATGACCGCCGGTCATCTCACGAGATGCGTGAATATCACGCGCAAGAACGTATCCCTCAAATCAGGTCCAGGGGATGAAACTGGTCGAACCAGGTTGATGATAATGCAATAATGCATATAAATAACTTGAATAATAATGATATTTGCATTGTCATGTTCGAATAAATGAAATTGAGTCTTAATAATATCTTCATGATAAATCTTTAAAAAATGCTTTATGCAAATTATATCGCAATTACAAAATCGCATTGTAATCGTAAGTAACGAACAGTATTTATTACTATTTTATGTAACAAACTAATCGTATACTAAACTAATTTTCAACTTTATTTCCTACAAACAATTCAGTAAAAATTTGAATAATTATATGATATTTAAAAAGTTATATTTTTTATTACGTAATATTATATATTATTTTTTAATTTTGTTAATTAAATGTATTTTGTTCCAAGGGAAATATTATTTTTATACTTTTTGTACAGATTTATTAGTGTAGCAGAAATCCTTCACGTATACCTATATGATGAATAAGTATTTCTTAATATCTGTTATGTGCATCTATATGCGTACCGTTAAAAAGTTAAGTAAACACCAAGAAATGCGTCACACGTTATCTCTCCAGAGAGGTTTCGTAAAACACGTGTCACGTAAGTGAATACATTACGTCGTTTTCCAATATTAAATGAGAAGAAAACCTGTTCGTGCCTTCCCGTCATCTCGCTACTTGACTACTGCGCGTTCTCACGGTGAGCCTGGACCAATGATGACCTCCTGCATGTGCTCTCGGCGGAGAAGAAACTAGATCCCGTAAAGAGGGGTGGCAGGTTCTTGAAATCTAAAGACCGAAATTTTGCATCGCAAATAGACGCGTGCGGTAACTCGCGAGCTGGTTCCGCGTATTTCAAGAGACGAAAATCTGGGTCTGTCGGTCAGTATCGGGGATGCTGCGGTCCACGCAGCATCCCTTCTGCTCGTAAAACAGTTTTTCTCGGCGAGCAACTTCTCGAAATTTACGATCGTTGAAATTATGGTGCGCGGCATCCCTACAGATCGTAAAACATCTTTCTGACATTCGAAGGAGTTGAAGAGACCCGTCGCGCATTAAATTCACCGTCATCATCATGCAATTTATCATTCAGGAACGGTCATTCACACAATTTAGCGACTCCTCCAATCGGGCTGCAATACTCGATCTGTACATACTAATCGAAGAATTTCATCAATAAAACATGTACTTCTCTCATCAGTCCTACTAAACACGGTAAGTCAATTATAGTATATTCATTTATGTAAATTTTATTTATTATACATTTGTCATGTATATATCGTAAAAATCGTATCCTTGCGCCTCTCTATTTCCGAATTTCGGTCATTTTTCTTTTGGCATCCGAATGTATTACGTGACGATTAAAGAACGATTCAGTTTTAGTGCGAATTATTAAATCGTTTTTAAGGATAGCAAACATAAAGTAATATTCAGGACGAAGGAATATCGAGTTAATCCGAGCGTTCGACGTCCGTGACCGAGCCAGTTTGAGGTTAGAATTATTGATCTAATACTCGAGGAAGCTAAGCCGGGTGTCTACGTTGGTTCTGAGCGTATCTTATACTTCCCATCCCACGCGCCGCGCTCCCGACTGAGCTCAAAGCCTCGAGGTTCGCAGCCCCAAAAGGAGCCCCATAATTAATCGCGTCCCGGGCGAAACACCCCGAACGAAGGTAGCTTGTCGCTATAGCTAAATGGATTCCCCGTAGAGTTCCACGAAGAGTCCCTGGAACTACATTAGATATGTAATCTAGCTCGAATCTTTGCAAATCACAGCCTCGGTAAAACACACGTTTTAATTAATTATACATATCTTTCGATAATTAATAATCTAAGAGACAGAAGAGACGAAAGAATCAGATAATATTAATTGCCGTTAATTATATATAGACGAAATTGTAAAGTATAGATGACATATTCAACATATAATATTAATAGAAAAATGAAGATTAACTTAAATATGAATCAAGCAAGAGTTTATCATTCTCACACAAGACATAAATAGATCGCTTCATATTTAATTATCACCTAGAGTGTTGTTCGGCATTTGATATCCATACATATCAAGGGTTACCCAGTCGCCCTCCTAATTAAGCATCTACTCGCGCAAATGTTCAAAGTTCTCAAATTAAGAAAGATCTCGAATTAAGTGTGAACTAAATTAATGCTAATTGTGAATAAAAAAAAAAGCACAATCATCAGAAATGAGAAAAACTAACATTAAAAATTTCGGTCGTATTGTCAGTTAGCTTTTTCAAAAATATATCCACTGCGAAACTTTTCTTCGCTCTCTTCAAATTCCGAGATGTAGATACAGTTTCTACTATCAAAGTTCTAGAGCCATTGATATTTTCCGAGGGGTTCGTGGGCGCGAACCATTACCACCTCGATGATCCTGAAGCTAGAGCATCGACAAACACTCGTAAACGAGGTACATACGCCGGAGGTGGAACCTTAGAGCGAAGTGTTAGGTCGGTCGGTCGGTCGGTCGGTTGAGAGGAATGGGGGGAGGAGGGGATGAGGGCGGAGGGAAACGATGCACGAGAAGGCCAGACCAGGTTGGAAACTACGTGCGGCCGGTGATTACGTCGATCGTCGAAAGAACAAACTCCGGATTGGATTAAGCACACGGTGCTGCACGGCGCGGCACCTTCCCCATTTACCGGCCGTGGCCGGCGTCGCCCTGCCACGGTTTACCATAAAGTTTACAACTTCTGTCAAGCTCCGCGCCCGCTGTAACCATACTAGAATGACGACAGACCGACCCTTTCGGTCCTCGACGTCCCTCCCACGATCAGCCCGCACGAGTGCAAGCTCACGACCCACACTCGCGCTCGCCCACACCTCGCGCCGCGAAATGAGTGCACCGGCCGAGTTAACGACTACGACTTCTCATTGTGCACGCGAAAACACTGCGATCATTGAGTACGAGGGAAACTTTGGCTTAGGGGATAAATAGCCGGCAATTTCGGAACTCGCCACGGTTTCCGCCCTGCGTATCGCAAGTTCGGCATTTTGAAAGCTTGCCCCAAGATGTTTTCATTCTATTCTCCTCTCTTTACGTTAAATGAGGATTTCCGCTTTAAAAAGTATAAAAAAATTGTCAGTTAGTATTAATAAGAATCTTTAGTATACAGAATTGAAAAAAGTTTCGCATATCACAGTTATACAAAATATTTAATCAATATAAATTTTAAGTTACAAATGTCTTGATTCGATCTCAATATTTCTATCAGTTTTAATTTCAAAATCTCAGCAATTCATAAATATTTTAATATAAAAGAATCCATTAAAAAAATATTTGAACGAAACATGTACGTTAATTATTTCTCTGATTTTTCAAAAATGATGATCGCCTTTACTTCTTTAATATTTTTGACACTTATCGAATGTGATGGTCGCTATTTCTAATTTTATGTATATTCTGTTTGTAAAAAGTCGTATGTAAATATAGGTGTCACTAATAAGCTAGCGGAAAAAGTTAAGTATTAAAGGAGTTTCTCCAGACTTTTCATGCAATATAAAAATTTGATCAAATATTAAAAATGAGTTTGCAATTAATACGTAGGCATTCTTGAATTCTTTCAGATTTTTTGACTGTATTTCTTTAAATAATTTTCTAAAATGGCTTAAATTCTTATGAGAAGGATGGTTCTAGGTAATTTAATTGCAAACAAAATGTAAACAGTATAAAGAGTTACAAGAATATAAAAGATACGAACATTAGCCAAATTGTTGTTATTAATTCAATAAAAACCATAACTATTCACACATTTGTTCTTCTAATATTAAGCACGCGTCTACAATAGAAATGTGAACAAAAATGGACGCAGTCATGCCCCTCGAATGCAAATTACATCGGCTATCCCTTCGAATGTTTCAAGGGTGCATCTATCTACGAGGGTTGAACTACCCTTTCCTTAATTCGCAACTAAGATGGCAGCCGACTCGACGGCCATTTAGTTTCCCCAGCGATCCCGCAGGTCTTCTTGCTCGTCTCTGTAAGCTCCTGTCTATGTGTCGGATCATATCAGAGGGGAGGGAGAGAGAGTAGTGCCGAGAAACCTGTGGTCGTAGTCTCTGTATAACGGGGCAGGATAATTTTCTCAATTTCGCTGTGTCTCTCGTGGGGTCGGTCGTTAAGGGCTCGAAGTGAGATTCCAGGGGGTTGAGGAAGGTTTCGGGGAGGGGCTGGTAAGGGTTAGACCGTAAGATAGTTTGATAGGCTTGGTTGCCAGGAGACCTCTAAGGCCTTAGCCCGACTACCTAATGCCGAGAAAGGCTACCCAGGAATACATATATACAGGTCCGGGCTTATAAGTGATCCTGCCTATGTACTCGCCTGCTCGCACTTACATTATTCGTCTCCGCGCGTCCGCGTATCATCCCGACACTCGAAGTAACGCGCATCAAATGAGGTGATAAGAATTTAACTCGTCGCTAAAGCTTAAGACCGGCATTTGCACGTAAAGTGCGAACAAACGTGGAAAGATTTGAAGGAGAAAATGTTTGTCTGATTCTATGTGAAACATAGAAAATGAATTTTCTTCTCTCGTAACTCTCTTTACCTCTGTATCTTGCGGATTCACACTCACTCTCTTTTTATTCTTTCTTGAATTTTTTTTTTCTCTTGTTAACTAAACTTGTTTCTCTTATTTTTGCTTATTCACGCATATTATTTCATTCTTTTGCTCTTCTATAACTATACCTCTATAAATGTAGCTTGTTCTTAGAAAGCTTACTCTAAATTCTAAAACATCAATAAATGTATTATCTATGTCTTTTCCTTTTTCTTCCTCTCAATTGATTTAAGAATACTTTATTTATAAAATATAAGCTAAATATCAAATACTATTAAAATTTTTTGAGTGATATTCGTTGGTATCATCCATTAAGAGAAATTGTTCTCAAATTTTACATAGATTCTTAGTAATAATAGAACTATCTGTACAATTTGTGTTAAATTCTTAATATTTTCAAAATAGGTACTAAACATATTTATATTATAGGTAGTAAACTTTTCAATTTTTAATATTAATAAATATCTTTATGATCTCTTGATGTCAAATTGTAATCTCGTTAAAAATAAAGTTACATTTAAAGGTACAGAAATCGGAATAAGAAAGATATCGATCGAGTTAAATAAATTAATCTGATTATCAGAAATCTCACGAACATCTCTATAGTAAACGTGAGAAAATTCAATCACAATCAACGCTAGATAAGGAAAACGTCGAATGGCTGATTGTGTACTATAGACAATCGTGCAAACTGGAACAATTCCTAGGAAACTTGTTGAAGTTTCTTCACTGGAGGCGCGCGAATATTCTCTACAATCGGGCGCTTCCTTTAAATGCTCGAAAAGTCGAGCGGAGAGACATCGAATAGATATCTGATTATTGACCTTAAAATAAATGAGAAAAGAATTGTCTTAAATTAAATGAGTTTTTCGATGCAAAGTCGACATGAATCGTGTCGACTTTGCATCGAAAAACTCATTTAATTTAACACATTCTTTTCTCATTTATTTTAAGACTTTCTTTCATGATATAATCGTCATTAAGATAACTAGAAAAAGAAATAAAAAAACAAAAACGCTATAATTCTTTCAATATCCATATTGAAACATACTTATAATTACAAATATAATTTTACAAAAATAATATCTATTTGCAAGTACGAAAGGTATCTCATATCAATATGCGAGTTCAATTGAAAAATTTTCTAAATTTAAAACTCATTCATGCGCGTACATACAAGCGGAAAACTTGTAAATATTCTGCCGTTTGACGCTGCTTTCGACCAAAGATCAAAATATTTGACCTCGATGCGAGCGAGCGTGACAGCTTAAGCAACGTCTCGACAGGGTTTACAGGGTTTTCAGCGAGTCTTCGCTTCCGGTGAACGATTTTAGCGCGCGAGCATTAACGTCGCGTAATGTACCTCGCATGCATACCTAGCAGACAACGAGTATAAGGCCAGAGATACTCTCGCGGCCAATGGCTGGACGTGGTAGTCCTGTACAGAACAGTTTTACCGATAAGACCCGCCGTGTTTAACAGCCCCCGGCTAAAGCACCGCTCAAGCCCGCTCTCCTCCCATCTTTCCCTACCGCCCCACGCGCGACCCATACCCCATGCTCATTCACCATAGAACATAGACCGTGTTATATTATATACGCGTATCTATGGAACTACCATGGAACATCCCTACGTAATCGTTGCGATCTTATAGCGATCTAGTCTGAAATGTCGACAGTCCGAAGAGAAAGCGCTCACCGAGGAGGAGCTATGGAAAATTATAAGATATTTTACGCAGAATACAATACATCGGTTTTAGAATTACAATATTCATCGTGTATAAGTTCTTCGTAAATTAGAATTCTGAACTTATCTTTCGTTTAAACTGCGGAATGTATAAATCCTGCTCTCCAAATATATATCTTATTTTTGGAAGATTGTGAAAAAAAAAAGTTAATTTATCAGACATTAAGAATGTATGAGTTATGCCCGTTTCTATTAATGTATAGATTTACTTTAATCTTTTGATTCAACTTTTTTTTTATCTTTTTCTAATTGTTAAAACTAAAAAAAGATAAAGAGTTAATTAAATTAAGATTAAAATTAATCTACATTGGTATAGAAATGCGCATTAATTGTGTAAGTACATGCACATTTAATCGCAAAACGTTTTCACCAATGTTTTATCAAAAAGCTGATTTGAAAACGGACGTAAAAGCATTTATTCCTTTATACACACGTAAAAGCCATCTATACACGCCAACTACATTACACGTGGAAAGCTCGAAAGCGCCCGACAATGTGCCAAAAGGCGGGAGACGTGCAAAAAAAGCGTTGGCGCGGAGAACATTCAAGGTTACGGAGTGCGAAGTAGAGGATGAAGAAAAAAGAAGATGCGACGAAGCTTTCGGGCGGCGTTGCGAGATCCGTGTAGCGGTCTCCGGGGGCGCAAGAAACCGCCTTAGTACCGGATCAATAGAAGAAGGGGGAGTCAGTATTCTCCTACCATAGAGGGAGCGGACGGGGTGGCAGAGAGAAGGAGAGGGAGAGGGGGGGGGGGGAAGAAGCAAAGAGGGTAACAACGGCAAGGGTGGAAAAGCGGGACGAGGGGGGCAAAGTGGAAAAATCTTAGGTTCCCCGCGCGAGGAGAGTCTGTGCGGGAAACGAGAGAGAGTTCACGTCGGTGGGGGTAACCTTAGACAAGAGGCGTGGTCTGTACGTCGTTCTCACCCCACGGCTTTCCACCGAGAAGCAACCCTTATCGCCGACGTACTGGAAGCCACCATGGACGTCGGTCACGATGATTGTAGCGAAACGTACGTAGGTGGCGGGTGGAAAGACGCCACTTGGAGGCATTCGCCGGATTTTCATCTTCTTAACACTCTCTCTCACCATCCGTCCCCACCTCTTCATCCCATTATCATCCCGTTCCGCTCCCGTATGGACGCACTTCTTTTTTCGCAGACGCGACATCCTTGTTGGAACAAAGCCGCCGCGTTCTTCTTTCTTCTCGACCATTATTCGTCTCGTTTCTTCTTTCGAAATAACACGAGACAAAAATCGCACGACGAAGCCTTTGCGCAACGGAGATAACAACAACGATGACGATGGTGATGATGATGAAAACGCGAACCACGGACGAATAGTGTGTCCGCGACGAACGAGAGTCGCGCAAGCGGAGCTTTTTTATCGGGCAATGGGTAGACGAACCCCGAAGAGTGAAACGAAACTCATAGCGGCCGTGCTTTTTTACGGCGCATGCGGCTGTTCCGCGAGAAAACCAGTGGTGGGGCGGAAAGAGAATCGAACTCACCATCCGGTTCACTCTTCTTCCCTCTCATTCCCGCATGTTCGGCGTTTATTTTTCGGAGAAAGTGAGCGAAATACGATCGATCCATCAGCTATGATAACTATAGATATCGAGAAATGAATTTACCTCCAAAAAAAAAAGATGCAGAAGCGATTTTCAACAAAAACTTATCATTCTGTTTGAAAATAGCATATCGTAAATTATTGAAACATCAGCAAAAAAATTTAATTATTTATCTAAATAGTATCAGTAACGATAACATGTTTATAACATCTCTCTGTTCGATATACTGTATTTTTTCTGATGTTGTTTTAATGATATTTATAGAATCTTTACATGTATATAACAGAGCTTAACGTATCTTTAACCTTCTTCCCTTATAAAATCATTTTTTAAAATATTTAAAAAATTATTTAGACTTGATCCTCAAATATTATTTTTTACTTTACACTTTTTTGTACATTTTCAACAATATAAATTAATTTTAATCTCGGTTTAACTTACTCAGCGCGTTTAACTCACTCTTTTTCTAGTTCTAAAGATTAAAAAACTATGTAAAGTGAGTTGAACCGAGATTAAAATTAATCTATATTGGTAGAAAAACGGGCATCTATCCTGTTTATTACATACTATCACACACTACGAAATGTAACATTTTTTCATTATCTTTACGACCGACAGTCAACTTTCGCGTGGACCTTCCCGATCTCCTTGCGTGGCTCACACACATACTCGCCAGCTGATCGTAACGGTAGAGGTTTACCGTGCAAATGTGGCAGCACGAAACGTTCATACATTTCGGTTACATTACCGTAGACATCATCGGATGTGTTGACGGGAAATACGAGCATAACTCAGCCGACGCTACCTGCCAGGATTTCGCGAAAATCCCCCTTCACTCTCCTCTCTCTACATCTAGCTTTCTCCCGTCTCGCACAGCTTCCACCATCGTCTCGTCCTCTCGCCACACACTTCTCTCTCCTCTCTCTCTCTGTCTCTCTCTCTCTCTCTTTCTCTCTACCTCTAACATTACACTGAGTGATGACGTCATTTCCTACCGAGTATTATACATCTCGCAGCGTATTTCCGGCGGCCGATTAAGATTCGCCCGACATTCGGCGGCTGAATGAGATTTTCCGAGAATCCGATGATCGCATTGAGAATGGACAGTTAAAATTATTAAATATGGTTAATACAATGTAAATAAAGTGATTAATTTTTAGGAGACACGAAAAGAAATCACAAAAAGTGTCATCTCTATGTCAGATCATCTAACTCGCATGTCTAAAAACGAGACATAAGACGTGTTAAAGACATTTTTGAAAAAGGCGTCTTACAACTCTTTAAGACGTCCTATGTATCGATTTGAATTTTTTGCTATCAGGATAATTTTTATAGAAATATCACTGTTATTTCAACTAATATTGCGATTGTGACACAATTTTTAGAAAAAAATATACAAATTTTACAATCTGAACAAATTTTTCATCAAGGTGACATATACATATATCTTCGGTATCTATATACCCATGACAATTCTCTCCGATGCCTGGAATAATTTTCGTAAACTATAATATTGCAGAAATGCAATACACGGATAAATTTCGACACTGACAATAAGGTAGCATACTTAAATGTGAAGTAAGGTTTACGCGATTAAACATTTTTCACATATATTAGAAGCACAACGCAGGCAAAAAGTTCAGACTATAGATCATTCAGCCTCATCAGATTTCTCTCTACCTCACCCTCATTCTTTGTCTCCCTCTTCCGCCATAGGTCAGGAACTTATCAGCGTGTAATTAACGATGAAGCAAAGTCGTGTCGTTGCCGGGCAAAAAGATACTCGCGTGGATACAATCCCGTAAATTTCCGGGCTGGCACAGCCCTGCCCCCTGTCCAATGGCGAGCAAGAAAACCCGTTGTTCGGTGTTTTGCACACAGTGCGCGACGCGACGTGTTCTCCGGAATCAATTGTTGTTTCGGGGTTTGTTTGCGGCCGAACTACGCCGCGGCCACGCAATGAGACAAGCCGGAAATATTACCGTTGCACCGCGAGAAATTATGTGATCAACGTGGCCGTAACGCAGGGTCGAGCACAGTCCAGTTCGGATGGCAGTCAGTTTTACTCGATATAACCCCTCCCTCCTTCCTCTCTCCGGCGATTGATATCGATCACTCTCGATGTAGCGGCCGCAATCATTACGTGCGATTACTAACTTAATTTGCGTTGTGAAAATGTTGAAAGTCCGTTTGCAGGATTTCACGACCACAGTTTAAACGAAATTAACGATGTGCAACTCATGTTGTACCATACGAAGAATGTATTATATACCATCGATACAAGAAATCAGATTCATTAATCCGTGTTCCATGAAAATTATTGTATTCAAATATGTATCGATAAAAAGCTATTTTGCCATTAATTTTTCTTTATATGTCCTTATTTTTTAATACTCTATCCATTCTCGTGCTCAATTTGTATATTAAAGTAAATATATTTTACATTTTTGTTTATACATATATGATATACAAAGCACACTCTGATTCAATAAAAGTGACTCAGCTATATTGCTCTCTCATTCAGTCAGAATTGAAATCCCACGGAGTATCTTCTGAACAGTAAAGCCTCTGGACCGCAAGATCCGGATTTCAAAGCAGGATAACTTCTCCCGTTAGGAGGGAAATGTTTTAGAGAAGTCAAAGGTCGTGGGACAGATTCTTCTTCAGAAACCGGTTCAAGACGAATTCAAAAAAATGCCATGTTATACAACTACTTTCTAAGTTATTTTTATCCATCGATTTTAATATAAAATTATTAAAAATCTCATATATACCATATTAATAATTTTTTAACCTTATTTCATCGACCTTAAAAAATGCAGAGAATTATTTTTTTAGATACTACATTACATAACATCTACATATATTTACACAAGCATCATTTATCATATATATATTTAAATAAATTAATTAGTAGTATATTTTTTAATAAAATCTACATTCAAACTATAAAAAAAGACGTTTTAGTATAGTTATATCGAAAATAAAATTGATTGAAGTAACAATATCGTAAGAAAATATCGTCAAGAAACAATTAATTGCCATCGCGTCACAAACATAAAAAAATTTTTGCGCGATCAAATTATAGCACAACGGTCGGATGTACTCGTTAATCGTGTTTTCACCCCTTCATATCATCCTTCCTATCCAGTCAGCGCGACGTAACGCACGAGTCTCGGTAGAATCCAATTAATGCCGACATCTCTCCGCGTGTCTTTCACCATTTTGAATTTTAAGCGACATAATATGCCGACTGACACGGCTTGTCAGCCTCTCAAACTACCTATCATGCCTTTCTTCGAATAAAATCGGATATCAAAACGCGAAACGAGTATAACAAGAAGCAAAAAATTTCAGTAAAATTGCTAAAAAGAGCAGAGAAAAGATATCAAATAGGAAAGCGTATAATTTTCCATAAGGATGATAATAATGAATTTTTATAATATCGTATTTGCAATGTATTAAATGCATCACGTCCGGTAAATGCTGGAGGCAATGCGACTATGAATTTTCATGTTAGCATTACACATATTGTTCATGGTCACACAAGACTAAACGCAATATTACGCGTTTAGTGTAGTCAAAAAACTATTAATAGAAATTTTCTCTGGACACGATGCTTCTAACGTTAATGGCTGCTCAATGACGGATAATATTAGCGCGAGGTATTATAGGTATACCTTCGATGTAAAGGATGTAAAGGATAAGAGATAAAAGGATTGGAATTAAATAGTCATGTTTACGTTGTTAAACGTGTGGTGAGAACGCGGGACGAGGAGTATATTGTACGAAAAGTGTTCGGTCAGGAATTCAGAAGATAAACTGGAATTTCTGGCTTGCAGATGTAAGCTCGTATTTAGCACTCCGCCGCGCTCCGCCGAGGAACAACGTGCGATAGTTTAATTCGAACTTCGTACGAGACCCTCGTATATGTCACAGCAATAACGCGGAAAACAACGGACCAATCTAAAACGATTGTCTAAAAGTTCGGTTAAATTCCCTATTAAACTTGCTTAGGAACTGTTAATTAATTCGAAACTGCCGTCATTGCAGCTGCAAATCGTTTCAAGGCCGTCTATCGTTAGACGCGCTTATAAAAGAAAGCGTAGGACGTGTTAAAAAAAAAAACTGTCTGTGGCCGAGGGTGAGACTGGAGACTGACGTTGAAAAAAAACCGCATAAAAAATTATATAAAAAGCAGTTGCCATTATAGAACGCGGGATAATAATAAAGCAACTAATATTAACTTATATATCACGTAAAAATACGGCAGACGTGCTGTGAATAAAATGTTAGGATCGAAAATAGAAATATTCCGTTTCATTTTCCATCATTAAAACATAAACTGTTCTAGTCAGACAAGATAGTGAAATTGTTTCTTCTTGTACTCGTGCATGGCTATTTCAACTTTAATAATAGAACGCACTAAAATCGACTACTTGATAAAATTAAAAGGATTTAGACGTTATTCCTTACGAATCACATAAATCTATTCCTATTTACGAGCAATTTAAGATGCGATTCGCCGTTCCGCGTAATAACTCTATACTAGAGAACGACGAACAATACCGCGATTCCTTACCTAATCCTGAAACAATCCCTCGGCCGAATGGCGTCGGCGATTCTGTAAGGGAGCGAGGGGATGCACGATTCTCGAGGGCGAGAAGAGAAGCCCCTTTAGCCGGTCGGATGTGGCGACGGCCGAATGGAGGGAGGAGGTGAAAGCGGGTGGAAGGTGGAGAAACAGGAAGAGGCGAAGGTGGCGGAGATGGAGGAGAAGAGGAGAAGAGAGAGCGAGAGAGGAGAGAGAGAGGGCGGTCACTTGGCGATTAAGAACACGTACTAACCCTGCCTGGTTTTCCACCCCTGCAGCCTAGGATCAATACAACTTAGTTTCCCGTCTCAACCCTCGCCACCCCTCCCGCGTCTCTTCTCATCCCCCTGGCTACCCCTTTGCGCCACTACCGTCGCCGCCGCCCGCCGCCGTCACCGCCGCCACCACCACCGGTGATGTTCTTATGTCGCGAACCAGCACGGCGAAGCTGCGCTTCTTACGAAGCCACGGTTCTACAAAACCGACCTTTGAATCTGGCGGATGCAACGGGTGGTCCAAGATAAAGGGATTTAAATGTGGCGGAGAACACTAACCAGCGCGCCGGGAGCACGAGTCAGGCATGCTCGCACAAAGTGATTTAAGAACGTTTCAACCCCGGTTTTTATGTACCTACGTGCAACGCGCCGCAGACGTGCAACGTCGTAATTAATAGCCGACCACTTTGCAGAAACGGAACACGTTACACTCATAAAAGAATAATCGACTACTTGTTATCCCAGTAAACTACTTAAATAATTATAAAACACTAGATGCCTTATTTTATAGTTAATCAACGATATTGTGTAAATAAGTATACGATATAGTCCCGAAATATACTTTCTTTTATCATTTTTAAGTATTGTTTTAAAGAAGAACGATATAAAATAGGATACATAAAATATAATCAAAAAATAAGATCTACACAATTTGGCAAGTAAAAATAAATCAAATGCAGCAAATAAACATAAACTACATACTATTTTTTGAAATAGTACTTATGTTTATTTGAAATTTTCAAAACTACATGTAATAGTTTTTTTAATAGGTTCGTGCATCTTTTACTTACAGCTCGTTAACTGTGTCTACTAACTTTAATATAATTTAGCAGTATTAATATTGATCTAAATATACGTTGAATTTCCATTATAAGCGTACAAGTTGAGTAACCTATCAGACACGAGAAGAACTTACGAGGTGCGAAATCAACCGGGAAGCTATGAAGTAGCATGAGTAATGGAACGCTGCGTGCAATCACGCGGATGGGCAGCCGCTCAGGTGCCTCGGCCGGTTTATTTATTTATACGCGATCCACCCAGTATAGGACGCAGCGCGAGGAAGTGTGAGGTTCGTAGGTGTGGAAGTCTTCTTACGATCGATAGAGGTTAGTCGCGCCCAGTTCCGCGGATGAAAGCACCCACCCCCTTTTCTAGGCGTTGTGCTAGATGGTGGTAGACAACTCCGAGGCGGAAAGTCGCACGTCTGACTCTCACATCGCCGCTTTCTTCATCTTTCTTATACACTCTCGTCTCTCCAAGCTGGGCTGAAAACTCGGCACGTTCGCTCCTTTGCTTTCTAACGTAACATAGAGATGTATCCATGTGATACTTCCATCTGCACTTTTCTCATATTTGTTTTCTGTCTTATCATCATCTTGTGTCTATCTTTTAATACATTTATCCATACTTTCTTTTACACATCTTTGTTATTCATAAAGCCAACCCTTCGTTTCTTTATTGTTTGAGCTCTTTCTTTTTCAAGTTTTTCATTAACATACCTGGACCCTCTGTATCCCTCATCTACATTCTCTCTCTATTCCGTTGATTTTATTATTTACTTCCTTCTTTCTGTCTTTGCTGTCTCAAAGGATTTTACATTTGTATCATGTAAGATATTCATTCCCTACCCGATTACGTCCCTCGTGTACGTTGCTTCGTTTACTTTGGGTTCTCATTACGCTGAATCTTCGTCTTCGTCCTTCGTTTGCGTCCCCCTCTCCTCCCCCCTCCCCCCTCCCCTCTTAACCGATTGTCCTCGCCACGTTCTCGCTCGTTCCGCCGCATCTATTTCGCGCCGTTGTTGAGACCAGGCTCTTCGTTCTCCATTCGCGCTCTCCTCACAGTCTGTCTTAGTCACCCCCGCTTTCCCGCCCTTCGCTCTTTCGTGCCTTTCGTCCAGCCACCCCCCGTGACCAAGGGAAAAGCCGCGATCAATGCGCATGCGTCCATCCTGATGCAGTTTCCGCGAAACCGCCACGATGTACACGCGATGCCTGCGGTAGGATCTCACGAGACGCGACGTCTCCAGGCGAAGATGCGCCACGACCTACCGAACATCATCAGGGACGAGAGCTAATTTTCCAAATTGCTCCGTTTTCATCCTCTGCAAAATTTAAACCTCATACCGGAATGAGGCTTCACCTACTTTTAAGAGTTTACACTTGTCTGTTTTTAGCAGAATAATAGTTGGTCAATTTATTCTAATTATCTCTGTTTGTAATTATAAATGATAATTTATAATTATTAATGCCTTTATATATATTACTCTAATGATTCTTTTTAACGTGATTAAAAATAAATCAAAACGAGCAATGCAAAACTTTTTCAATATATATGTAACATTAACATTTACAACATATTACTTGAACTAATAATCATAGTCCGTTCTTATTTTAAAATCACTTAAATAATATCTGAAGATGTTAATATCACTCTATGATTGGCTTATAATATCTTAAGATGATTTTAAGTATATAAGATCTGATTATAAATACCAGTCTATTATAATTACAATAATAGTAATCGAGCAAATCATTATATTTCCTTATCTTTCTACATTTTAGTTACTGCACGATAAGAATCGTGCATCTCATTATTACGCAATATAAACAGTAAATTAGCTGTTGTGCTTAGAAATCATAAATTCCGCCTGCATGAATACTATCTTAAAAAATACAGAAATAATTTTTACGATACATGTGTGCATATACACATATTATACATATATAGTAAAATTTATTATTGTATAAATATGTATATTGTAAATTGACACAAGCTCGTAAGTTAATTGTACATTCATGAAGTAATTTGTGAAATAATTTGTAAATTACATTTTTCACTTTTACATGGTGTGCTGCGTAAATTATTAAAATTTATTATCATATTTTACTAGCGATAAACACGTATTTATGCTTTAAAGATACGTAAGAGACTACTCCAACGTAGTAAAGTTACCCGGAATGAGTTTGTACTACACGAATGGAATAAAACGATATGTAGATTCAAACCCACCAACGATGTTTCGAAAAGTTGCATGGCGAACGTACGAAAGAGGATAACGAGTACTTCAAACTTTACATGTCCGATCCTAAAACCGATGTACCAAATTTCTAACACACTCATTCGTGATATTATTATGTTTTACTACGCATGTATAACGCTCTCTAGCATCAAAACAGCCAACTGACATTATAAATGCGTGAATACATTAGGTAATAATGTTATAAAAATGATATTATAAATAGAGATATATAATAGCTTTAAATTGCTTTTCTCTTCTAATCGTATTATTAAAAAGGAATAGTAAGATGATTATTATTATCACGAAATAAACTGAAATAAATAAAAATAGATTTATGAGAATGTACTATAACATCCAGAACGTACCATGCACTTGGTTGATTATAGATACGTATGAGAACTTTACTCTATTTTCAAAAATAAAGCTGCCAAGATGACTTTCTTAGAAGTCGATTCTAGTCTGTGCACACAAACACAAAGTTTGCTATTGTCACCCGAGCATTTCGCCGAAGCTAGACGCTAAGTCGGCCATTTTAAGCGAGTCCCTCGATAGCTTTTCCTGGGGTACCTGGTGCCACCCCTCGGATGAGCTTCAGCCGGCAGCGTGGCAAGCCAACCCGGCAAAAGCGATTAATTACTTTGAGCAATTTGCTCACCAACTCCACTCAGCTCGTAGACCGACACTATTCTCATTTCTCTGTCCGGGCAGCTACCACCCTCCGTGTCCCGTCTGCCCCGCGCCAATACGTATGTGGTCCGTGCACCAACACACGCGTGTGAGCGCGTGCACGCACGCACACAAAAACGCGCGCTTTGGTTGTATTAGTGTGCGGAACGATGCACACACATACCCATCGGGCACAAGGAGAAAATACACGCGCGAGTATACACAGACAGGCCATAGCGGCCATGTGTGTTACTGGTCATTCAACGAAGGTACAGAGTGACTTCCTGTAAAGCTATGTACATCCAACCGGGCATTCTCGTTCGAGTTGTCGAAGGGTAGAGCCGCCGTAGTCAACATCCACCGAACGCTATTTTCCGCCCGAGTACCGGCTGACGCGTTACCGTCGGATCGATCATACCCGCTCGCTCCCCGTGTCTCCTCGCGATCGCAGACCGGCAAGAAAAAGAAGGTCGCGTGCTTTCTCACCGCAGCGTCATGCTGTTTATCCGAGCACGTAGGCAGATACATTCGCGTGTAAAAGTAGGGGATTTACTTCTTTCCGCAACTCGTGGGAGCGCTGAGGAACGTTAAAGATGACAAATCGGAAGTAATAGAAAATCGTGCGTAATAATCGCTGAGATTTAATTCTACACACAATGGGGAAAGAGTGATAAGATAAGATATATAATGTTTTATTCTTTTCTTTTGCATATATCAAACTCATTTTAAACAATCCGTAACTCATAAAATCTTTATGTAACTTTTACGTGTCTCTTGTACAGGAAGCATTGAAAATTCAGAATACATATGTTACATGTATAAAATACATATCAGATATGATGTGTATAAAATTCGACATAGATATCTAACGCAAATTATTATATAAACCGCAAAGTGAAATTAATGCGATAAAATCTACCGTTGAAAAATAATCACGTATTGCGTAGAATGTCCGTACAAGATCTACACAGAGTATGGGATGCAGGTCCCGTAGGCTGGTGGCAACTTTTGCACGCGCGACTGAGACGAAATTATCGAGAGGCGTTCGGCTATGCCGCCGTATTACGGAATATTACGAATAGCGCGCTCTGACGCGCCGGTATAATTACGTTTTTATGCTAATGCGATTCTGCCGCTCCATAATAAAGGATTATCGTGCCGGTAGTTATTAACCAAAATTTGGTATAAGCTGACGTAGATAATGTGCTAGCAATAATCGGCGTAACAAGCACGCATCAGTTCCTCGAGAATCACATTTTGCAATTAATGATCGACTATCTTCCTTGTACTTATGTACCTTGTACTGTGCTTACAATACACATATTAACAATAATCGTTAAAATACATGAGAAGGACATTACACAATTTTTATAGAAAATATAAACGGGTTTCGTTATACCTTATTTAAAAATTGTTATTCTACTTTATTTGTAAGTTCTTCTCTGTTCAATAAAGAAACAATTCTCGAATAAAGCTAATGACTTTCTAAACACCCCTGTAATATCCGCGATGCGGAAATATCGCGCTTTGACAAATGCGTGATACAAAAGATCCGAGTTTCGGACCCGCGGAGATATTAACGTAATGAGATTAATTAATAGAACATAGCAGGGAGTTAATTTGGATGCGTGCGTGTGAGAGTTGCCCACAGGGTTACTCACATCTAGGGTGCGCCGTCCGTGCCTCTTACAAGGCGCTTCAAAATGAGCTTACAAACAACTATTGTAATACCATGATTTCCTATGTATTAGGAAGGATCGGTAATACCCAACTAATTATCCGAAAACGAACGTCATATTCGAGAATGAAAATCGTATTACTACAAAGTTGTTCGAAACTGCTATGTTTAAAGCATCGCCACGTAAGCGTAGAAGCGCGAAGAATGCTAATGTAAACGAAGAATCTCATGGACGTTACCTTTTCGGTACGGTAGACATACCACATAAGAGAGCAACCTCTTGTTTACGGATAAATGTCTTACTTCCCCTACTTCACCGGTGGCCGCGGCCATCTTGTTACCCCGCCTTTCCTTTCGAATCCCCCCTGTATTCCCCCTGCGAACGTTAGACTGCCACCACCACCATCACTACCGCCACGTAACCCTTGCAGTCCCTCGTCTTACCCTCTCTGGAAAACGTGGCTCCCCATACCACATTCGCCCCACCCCCTTTATACACTATTCTGACTTACCCCTTCCAGCAGAAAAGAGACGAAGCGTGGAAAGACGCCAAAGTAGCTTGGAAAATTTCTCATCGTTGGAACTTGAAAGAAATATCTTAATTAGAATGTCTCTGTGTGTGTATTCACTCTCTCGATTGTTTCTTACATTACGCAAATTATTTAAAGTTGCAGCAGAAGCGAACAATGCAAAGTGCGATCGGGCTATTAGCTGCTTGTTTCATAAACATTATAATCTGTTAAGTATTAATCACGTATTATAAAATAGAATTCAAATCAAATCTATTGCAAAAAAGTTATTGGAAATCGATAGAAACAATAAAGTCTAGAAAGAATCATTTAACCTCCTCGTAACTGATTGCGACACGCGCGGTGCTTCAGCAGTAGAAAAGGATTACGTTTAATCCGCCGGTTATATCTCGTAATACAACTGTCTTTATCTATTGTATTTTTATGAAACAATGTGAGAAAGATATACTACACATCCCTCCTCAATATATATTACGTAAAAAATAGTCGAATTTATTTTTTCAAAATAATAATTATTGCATTTCGCGTATCTTTTGTTTTTATTTAAAAAAAAAAACTCTAAACGATACATTTTTTTCTAATTATATAAATTAATTTAAATTATATTAATAAAAATATTCCCAGTCTTATCATACACATTATTACTTGTAACAATTATTTTTATCTTAATTGTATTTTACTTGAAAGTTTTTAAGTTCATTTGCATATTACAATTATGTTTTAAGTGTCTGATTTAATTATAAGGGCTTTGGTAACGCTTGGTTTTACATGAAGAAGCGTTGCAAATAGTTTCTCAGCTAACCCACATCAAGCACATATTTGCATTTATTTGCGAGTGTAAGCATCTCGTTTAAGTATGTGAAGGAAGAGTGATAGAAAGACAGAGAATGAGAGAAATGGTAGTGGCTGCAGGACACATAGTCAGATTGGAAGTATTAGAGGGATCCTTAATCGGAGAAACCCAATCCTGTCAGAGAATGGAATGTCCTCATTCCCGGCCCTTTCACTCCCGAAGATACGTGGTATTCGCCAATAAAGATAAGAATCTTCGATTACGGCAGATTGTTGCGCTCTTTTTTTTTACTCTTTCCTTTTCTCTTTTTCTCCTTCTTTCTTTCACTTTTCATTTTCGTTTGGTTTCACGAACATTTTCCGCAAGAAGCTATGAAATTCCAAAAATCACTGCCGCGTATCTACATTGTAATCATCTTCTTCTTAAGTAAGCAAGCTAATTTCACAATTATAATAATATACCTCTGATTGTTATCTGATTGTTAAAATTTTTCGAGCATAATATTATATATTTCGTGTAATCTATTTCAACATCCGCTTTTTATATTAATTTAACTTGGAACTTGATTATCGAGAATATACTTTTAACTTTAAATATTAAAACGTTAATTGAATAGATATTAAAACATATAAAAATTGTTATTAGTCAAATATTTGTTAGAGAAAAATAGAATTTGTAAAAGAAATCTATGGATATAGTCACGTGTGACATCTCTTAAAAATAAGAAAGAAATTTAAAAGGTTTATTATTTCGATCGAGAGAGACGATATTTCCTCGTCGAATTGACGCATTTAATCGATATCGAGCATATCCGACCTCGCTTCGGGCAACTGGCATCGGTACAGAAAATCGAACCGTGGGATGGGACGATACGGGATGCGACTCAGGCCGCGGAAGGACGAGCAAGGATGTGTAAGGACGCGTTACTGCAGGTGAAGGAGAAGTAGGTAGAACGTGGTATTCTGGAGCCAACGACGATCAATACCCAACAGCCCGGCACGTACGAGTCTGTATAACTATACTAGTGTATTCGGTGTACACCGTAAGGGGGTAGTTGGTAGAAATAGGGGTGGAAACATCCCCAAGGAGCCGATAGTAGCCCATAGCGCTGCCAACCCACCCCATAGTTCTGGCCAATGGATGCCCACTGCGATCTCTAGGTCTGTGCTACGAATGAGGAGCTTTCTCGCTCTGCTCCTTCTATGTCTTCTCTCTCTTCTCGCTATAGGTATATAAGTATATACATAGATATATATATGTATATATGTACATATCTATCTATATTACAACTCCCGGGGTTCCTCGCCACTTCTGTCTTCCTTCCTCTATTCCTCTCTCTCTCTCTCTCTCTTTGCTGCATCTCGAGTGTCTCTTAACATTTAAATGCACCTATTCGTTTCCTCGATGGGAGGCAAAGGAGCTCTTTTATAATGTACGAAGATACACTCAGTCTACGTTCGCGCTTCTTGCCAGCAAATCGCGCAACCATTATGCCTTTGATGCATACGTTTTGAATCTTACGAACACCACTAAAGCAACACAAACAATTGTTATTACCGCGTACTTCAAAGATTAAATATCTCTTCAAAGATTTATTCTACAATGTTAACTTTCTAAGTCAATCTAACGTAATGGTCCTATTATATTAAAGTATATCATATTTCTCCACTTACAAATGTAATACAGTATAATAATAAAATGAAGTAAAAATGAAGCTATAGAGCAAAAATTATTACAAAAAGTAATGAAGAGGGTAGAGCTCTGTCACTTGAAAAGCTCAAGTCTTTTTTCTAAATATAACTATCGGAGCTCGCCCCCTTATGAATAAAAGGTACTGCACGACTTTTCTCCACATTGCGTACGTGCGTGCGTGCATACGGGCGTGCGTACATGCGTATGTGAAGTCACGTAGGAAGATCTTGCGACCCCGACCTCCGACTTCCATCACCCGCGTCCTACCTTTGACTTTATTACCAGAGGCCGCGAATGAATGGAAGGAGTATGATAAAGCGCGTTAAAAGAGGGTGGTGGGCCACTCCTGAGGGCGCGGAAGGGTGCGAGGTTGTCTAGCGACGGAACGCACAGCACGGGACGAGAGAAGGGTGCGGTGATGGCCAGAGAAGGGTTTCATTCATGAACGTGTTTTATTGTTTCAGGCACAACGCAACTGGAGAACAGAAGAGGCCGGATAATAGCGACGGGAGGAACCGGAAAGCATAAACCCACGCAAAAGTAGAGGCCACTTCAAGCGTTTTCTGCGGCGGTCGCAACCCTCCGAAAATTATCCAGAACGACCTCGTAGCCATCGCGACCTTACCACCGAAGAAATAACCCGGCTCGGGCGAGGAAAAAATGTTTTCACAACAATGAGATGTGGACGCCGCAAAAGTATACTTTCGCTGGTAAACCGTGAAAATGGACTTGCAAGTTTAAATTGTCTGCCTCTTTGCAGAAAAAAATTAACATGCACATTTCGATAATATTTATCAGTAGCATAACATGGTAGCGTATTATGATAAATAAGATATACTTCAAAAAGGATAATCTACAGGAAAATAAATAAAAAAAAAAAACATTTATGTTAAGAATATAAATTGATTACATAACTTCACTTTTGAAACACATGAAATAGCAAAAATATCTAAAACAAAAATTAAACGTATAGAACACATAAATGAAAATTAATATCTTTGAAAATACATGTGAAAATACTGATATATTAATACAAAAGAATTAAATAAGTATAAGTAAAGGACTCTTATTCTCAAACATAAAAAGAAACTAAAAAGACAAATTAAGAGTAAAAAATTAAAAAAAATTAAAAAGAATTAAATATACATGTTTTTATAAATACATTTTATCATATTTTTGAGCAATATTAAATTTTATGAAATCTTAATCATGAGACGATTTAAAATATACGTACTGCTACGTAATATAACCAATATTCTTTTTATATAAGATACATTTATCAAAAATAAAAAAAAAACGTTAAAAGTTTTTCAATAAAAAAGATTTTAATCTGCATGTTTTTCAACGTAATAACTGTACTAGCACGACAAAAATACTTTTAGTTTAGTACGTTAATTATATTATTCGAACATGTTCAGCAAGGGGAAAAATTTTTGCTGGCGGAGAAACTTTTAACTTAATTTCCTTACCAGCTTTTATCTCTCTTGCAGTGGAAAACTTTAATGAGCGCAACGAGAATATGCACTAAAAGAAACTTTCATTATCTTAAAATAATCGCGTATGCATACCATATAAAAAGAAGGTATCACATTACAGTGTTCTCACTTATTTTGAAATTTTCAATTTTTATTCTCATTGACCACTTGCTATTGTCGTTAATTTATTTAAAAAAAAAAAACATTATTTCTTAGATAAACTCTCCAAAAGCTATAAAACTTTTCCCCATGTTTTTTTTTTTAATTAAATTTTACTGTTTGCATTCAGCGCAAGTATTCTGAATAATTGCGATTTTATCTAATAAAATTGAGCAAAATTTATGAAAAGATTAATGAGTAATGATAAACAAAGATAGATATTGAAAACTAATTTTCTATACAGAGCGATAATGGCCTACAACTACGGTTTAAAACGATAAAAACCAATTAGAACTGCTCCATTTTCTGAGTGTACTGCACGCCATTAAACAAGTTATGGTCCTGCAATCTAAAGCACTGCCACGCCCCTATGCAACAACCTTAACTTCCGGCACTACCTACATGAATTCTTTAAATCCCTTGTTGCCTTCGCCTTTCCCCAACCCTCCGCGTCCAGAGTTGACCAAAGTTCAAACCCGTTCAATGGACAGAACTTTTTCTGTTTCGAAACCTCGACTGGGTACAGTCAATGAAGAAACACATATAAAATCTATTTATAAAGCTTAGTTTTTGTATTTATACGTAAAACGTTTGGTTATTGCATGTAGGTTTTTGGAAACAAACAAATGGAAAATTAGCTGTTACATAATTTCATCAAGTTGTCAGAACATACGAACAAAATTTAACATACAAGAGGTATATAATAAACCTCTAGGTAATCCCCGAATTAAAATACACACATCACAAATTATAGTATTATATCATCGCTTACATAGCAACTCAAATTATTCACGTAAAATGACTGAAATCTCCCATGCAATGCAATTTAATCGTTTATGTATACACGCTCGCTTGTTTTAATTCTATAGTTAATCTAAGAAATGTTTTGAAATCCAAACGAAACTGTCAAAGAACAAAAAATATCAAGAATCAAAATCAAGAGGTGTAAATTCTCAAATATTGAAAATCTCCGCAAAACTTATTTCCTCAGGAACCTTAATTAAATGGCTATTTAAATTTAATTGTCTTATTGTTAATGCTATAAAACTCGTGTACTAATAAAACTTACAAGACACGCACGTTTTGAGACTCGGGCTAAAAAAATATAGCTAAAATGACCTCGTTCGTCCATATCCCGAAAACAAGCAGATGAAAAATAACCTGGGCAGCACGAGCGACGCGTTAAAATATAAGCCAGCCTCTTGTGTTAATCGCGTATCTCAAAATTCTCTCCGAATCAACATGCATATATTCAAATTAACGCGAGCCGCGTAAGTGAGCGCGCGAAGGACTCGGAGCCTTAATCTGTTTTAGCGGGGGCGTCAGTAAAAAACCAGCAGACGGCAGAGGGCAGAGGAGCGTGCGTTTTTTTCAAGACGAGAGGAAGAAACGGCCTCGGGTTCCCAATTAGCGTTCTTACCCCGTCTCGACGGCCGCGGGGCAAATGCCGGGCTTCAGGACGGCGACGGGATGCAAGAGAGCGAGATAAACCGCGCGATAAAACGGTACACGCTCGCATCACACCCACCCGGCTGCCGTCCTTCTTTTTTTTTCTCCTTTTTACTCATTCTAGCTTCACGCGCGCGCACGCCACAGGCAGGGTGGTAAAGTAGAAACGACGGAGAGACACGGCCAAGAAGAGTTCATATTCCGCGTCGCATCCCGCTGACTTAGGTGACTCTCAGAGATTTAACATGTAAATAATACGGTAGACGGGAGTTCAAATATTTTACAAGCTTATACGTTGTGAGATATTCCGGTAGCGAAAACATCGGTTCGTGAAAAAAACTTGATTAAATCATATGTAACTTATATACTTCTTAACTACTTTTTCTAAGCATTAAAATATCTTGGAGATTCGTCATGGTTCTTTCTAATTACCAATTTTTTAAGTTACATATATTTATATTTGAAGTTAATTATCTTAAAAATATCAACATTTTAACTATAAAGCTTTAAAGAATAAAAAATAAAGGATTTTACATACAAAAGTTAAAATCGTAAAGCACTTCAGGTTTTTATTTTATTTTTCAGATAAATATTAATTAAAAAAGAGATTTTAACAAAGAAAATTTTAAAAGCTAAAACAGGAAACAATTTTATAATAGTCGAAAAAATATTAAGTTTAAAATTAAAATTTAATATTAAATTATATCAGAAAAATATACATACATTCATTAATATACAAATTCTGCTATTTAGTCAAAATCTTCAAAAAAAGATTATACAATAAAAAAACAGAAATTAATACAAATAGACAAAACAAAATATAAAAATTCTGTCTAGATGTTCAAAATAGAGAACAGCGACATTAAGTTTAATAAAAATTCAACGTTTGTTGTTTCCATTAAAATATTAAGGTAAACCATTTTATCACCAAATGTCGCATTTAACACACTAATAAAAAATTCCGCCCCTACTATGCAAACGCATAATTTGCATTTCCGCGGTAGGGTGAAAATTCGCGAAGACGAAGGGTTGAGAGTCACCGGACACGGGTAGAGCTCGCTATTTTCAGGCCTTTACGAGAAATTCACGCCGTTGAGATAACGTGAAGGAATTGTCCTCAGTCTCGGTGTAATGCGCGAACGTAATACGGTCAAACACTTTCCACCTAGTTCTACCGGAGGCATCATCTTTTTTCTCACCTTTTCTTTCACGCTGGCCATTAAACACGCGCGGCTGAGAAACGCACGACAGTCGGCGGCGTGGCGGCTGCCGCGCGCGCTAATTATTTAATTATTTATTTACCGGCTTCATTTCACGGGATTATATCTGCGGCCGAGCAAGTTTCATTCTTCATCGCGGCCTATTAGCACACACTACTACCTATGCTCCACCTTCGCAGCTCCTACAGACGACTAATTGTTTACAAAGTGACTCTCCACTACTCGGTGTTTACGTACTAATCAGCCCTTGCACATTTTAAACGAGTTTAATTTCGTTCCTTTGACTTTGGGGACTACGTTATTTACATTATGCGATGAAATTATTGCGTTTGAGAATTTTTGATCATTGCTATTTGCCTTTGTTAATTACGGATATTATAAATTTTAAACAGTGTTAACGGCTATGTACGAATGATATATTTGATAGAATTGCGGCAAATAATCACATCCTGAAATTGTAGATTGCAATAAATATTCTGACAAATATATACTAAAAAACATGAAACTATGATAAAAATTATACACAGAAGATAAAATTTTTAACCATTATAAAGAAAAAATCCGGACTCTTTCGTTAAACTAATTTCACTAAGATACAGTTTTATCAAATTAAAAACCGACATTTCAGTACTAATTCATACAAGTAGAACACAGAAATGTACACGTTATTTGAATTTTATTTTAGCGCGCATGAACAAATGAGAGTTGCTCATAAGTTGCTTCATAGATAACTGCATATGCATGTATGTTATTTTGATTGTTGTAAGTCAAATTTTGCAAAATATGAATTTTAATGAAATACAAATTTATATTTTAAGTGTGGTCTATTAGTTTTATAACAGTAGATTGTTGTTTCATATTTTCAATTAGCTAGATGAATGACACGCACGCACGCACATATGTATAATACAACTGTCAAAATGTCAAATCAAATATTTTGTACAGAAAAAAAAAACTTGTAGAACATAGCACGAATATTGCGTTATTCAGCAAATTAAAATAACTAGCAAACAATTATCATTTGTATGAGCTGATTTAGTTTGATATGCGATATGTTCGATATTCTCTAATAATACGGCACCTCTAATAACGTAAATTACTTCGCACATGCCTGACTAATGTAACAAACATTATTTATTTATGAATCATAAATCCATATAGATACTATTCGTGTGCATATATTTATCAAACTCGTATTTATCGAAATAGACATCAATAGCATGCATCGTCGAAACATATTAATTGTCAATTAAATTAATATTCTTTTAATTTAATCTGCACCTCAAAACTAAATTGTCATAAATATGTGAAAAATTAATTTGGAGCTTTAATTAAAATTCGTATTTTTAAATGTATATAAAATCTTGTATTTTTTATTAATTTTACAATTTATTCATATAGTATGTTCAAAAAACGTACAAAAAAAGTAAAGAGTAATTTTTATACTTTATAATAAATATCCTACAAATATTTTTAATGAGGAAAAATTTTCGAATTATAAGACATGTATAAAAACTATATTTTTTATAAATATAATGCACTTCTTGTTATATAATATTAAAAGAAAAGCAAATATATGATAGTTTGGCTTTGAGATGCATAACTTACTTTGTATACACGCGCAAATCTGTCACATATTGTACGAACAAATGCATCGGTGTATTTTTGGATGAACAAATAAATTTCTATACGGTCCGGGAAGAGAGAGAGAGTGAGTGACAATAAAATTTACCCTACAAAACAAAATCCGCATCCCATTCTTCTCCTCTCTTGTATTTCATTTATGTTTAATAATCGCTACTAGACCAGCAGCTGAAGTAACATCTGCTGGACCGGTCGGTCATCTCAATGTCCGGTCTCAAATTGAATCCCCGATATTCTTTTCTCGCGTAACGCAAACCGGTCGCCGCTCTGGTCCATCACGATGCTGCGTATATCTCGATTCGCAGACCAGTTTGTTTCCGTTACGGAAGCAAACGCGTTTGACCAGCTCTTAATTCATCCAGTAATGGACAAGGACTGGTTTCGGAAAGCATCTTCGCGAGGGATTCATCTCTCATTGGTCTTTGCAGCAAATCCCAGTTAGATCAGTAAGTGCCGCGACGAGAGTAAGATTCGATTTGCACAGTGACGAGTGAGAATTTTAACAACATAAAATTTGAGTCATTGATCCGGATGTATATAAAGTGTTATAGAAAAAGCAAATAATATTTTAGAAACGGACTCTTTGCTAAGTTTAAACTCGAATTTTCCTCGACATTTTTATACATTTTATAACAAATAAGTGTGTAAAGTTATCGAGTGTTTTTATTGAAATGAGAAAATATTTTTAAAAATGCTTGTCTCTATGAACAATCAAAAAGGAATAAAATTTCGTAAATTATATTTTAATTACATTTTAATTAAAAAAACTATATTTAAGTTACCGACAAATTCTTCGATCAGTTTGGAGAACAGAAACTTACTCCCAAATTACGTAGATGGCTGTAGCAAAGCACCAGAGCATCTACGATCAATAATTAACCCTCCCTCTGTGTGTTGAATAATTCGCAAAATGGCTTCATACGCCATCTCTGAGAAAATTGCTGGACAAGTTACATGATTTGTTATGTTTAATCAATAAATGCGTTTCCTTCCAATAGTTTCTAACAAATTAGATTTGTCATAACAATATCGATGGAGTCATCTTAGTGGTCTCGAATAAAAAAACCATTTAAAAATATCGTCAAAGACTGAACATCAAGTGTCAAAAATATGTAATTATTAATAAAGTAATTTTACACATTAAATAAAATGAGTTTCAATCAGAACAAGTTATTATATTAGTCTTATCACAGTCCTACGCCAAGTTTGCAAGTTTTATTAGGGATGCAACGTGAGGAGCTTGTTTTCTTGGCGGCCGTAATTTACTGAAAACGTGGCACAGACATCGAGATTAATTCAGTTGAAGTCGGTCAATCTTAAGGCGACAGCTGCCGCTGAAGGAAACCATTAGTAGGCTTACGTCGTCTTTCCCGGGGGGTGACCAGCATCCACCTCCGACGAGGGGGAAGCATAACTCTGCTTTTGTTCGAGATAATAAGCCGCCATTGTTGAGATACGCAGATCTATCCAACGGCCTTATTGTCCATCGACCCGCTTCGCCGAGAATACCCGCGATAAGAGTGAAATTCTCGAGATTCATAGACCGGTCGTAACAAGCACGGGTCACTATTTTCTGTTAAGAACGCTTCAATCGACTGCCTTTACAAATTCAAATTCTAAACTCTCTCTATAGTCATTTGATAAATTATTAAATTTTTGTAATCAAATTTCTCAATGAATTTTGTATTATATAAATTATATTCTAATAATTGTATCATATATATAAAAATTACTCAATTTTTAATTTTCTTATTAGGCTTAATTATCAATATTCTTATTATCGTGGATCCAATGAAAACTCCAGACATTTTCTTCAACTACATCGTGAAAAATTGTTCATAACAATTTTCACATAATTTTTATGTAATTTTATAGCGTTAATTCTCGGATTTTCTTTAAAATAAAAGAAATTATTCGATTACGTTAACTTTAAGCAAAAATGCATTAATTAAAAGTATACATTAGATTCGCGAATACTAGTTAAGGAAATTTTGAAGTAAATACCAATTAGGGTTAAAAAGTATATGTTGTTATTAATTAACTATTAACTGCTTCTGTTCATTCAGATATCTAATCTATAATTATGACCCAGTAAGCCTATAAGTATGATCGTTGTTGCAATATTACGGAAATAAAATGTTTCTTGTTTACTGGAAAGATTGTCTAAGTCTGTTTAGAATTCAAAAATGAAATAAGGTAAGAAGTAGAAAATAAAATAGATGTACAGATATGATGGTCCAGTATTAATGTGTGTATAAAGTTTTGCTTAAGAAAATTATATCTATCTTTATTAATTATTACTCTTACTGATATGAAATAAATTTTCATATTAAATTAAAAAATGTTTACAACAAACAAATTATTATATAAGACTATTAATAGAAAAAACTATAAATTTTTTAATATAAGATTTCTATTATTCAATGTTGTAATTATTTATAAAATAACAAATGTATAGGTATATTTATTTCTCATTTTGCTAGTTTCTAATTCATTTTAGTATAAAACTAATCTCTAAAAGCAATTCAATACTAAATGCTTTCGAAATAATACCATCATATAATAAGCAAAGTGTAGTAAGATATTTTATATTGCAATTTTATATTCTTCAAAAAAAACTTATAACGATGAAAGAGAGAGAAAGAAATAAATTTGATTTTTAATATTTTGCAAAAATAAAATGTAGTCATGGAATTATCAAAATATTTTTCAAGTAAAATCCCTCCTTGTTCAGGATACAAAATACGCATAGCAATGATAATGTGAGTCGTGCAGCAAAGCAATGGAAATCCACGGCAAGCCATGGCTATGGCTATGGAGTCGCCTTGGCTCGTGAAGCGGTACTGCACCCCCAGGAACAAAGTTATATCGGCTCCTGGTGCCGGGATCGGAGTCGTGGGGTGAGGCCCCGCTACCCATTCCCGAGGGAGCGGCGAAGTTCGGTGATTACCTAGGACTCTCCTAGGAGCCGGGAGTTTCGTACTTCAGCAGCGCGCTGGCTTCGGGTACCTAACAGTCGAGCAAAGTAACTAAGGTTATTCGGGGGTGCGTGGACGACGGGTGGCAAGGGGGCGAGGGTGGCAAGGGGGCGAGGGTGGCAAGAAGCTCGCGGAATATCGGAGCCGGGAAAGAGGAAGAGGCCGGAGGGATGCATCGCGCGATACATCTGCATCGATGTACCTCTAGCCAAGTAATCGCACCTTTGGGAATACCGGAAGATCGTGATTGAACGGAATCTCCCATGCGACACGCGTCTCGAATCAGTAAGTTCTTACTTAAGTAAGCACGCACGTTGACTGAGCACCCAAGATGATGAGTGATGTCAGGCATGAATTATTTTAATCTCGTGGGTATTTGCGTTTAGATCAAATAAACCCGTGGCATTGAGAGAGATTAAAACATCGATGTAAAATAAACTGGATTTAACGTTAAAAGAGATTCAATATAAGAAGCTTATCAGTTTCAGTTATAACTCCAATTTATACTCCTTTCCTTTAACGTTAAAATTAAATTAAATTAAACTATCAATATTTCTAGTCGTATCCCTTCTATTGCCTTTTCTTCTCTTATCAGATACACAAAGAAGAGATGATACCGTTGTAAAGTTATAATCTCTTAAACATACGAAAGTCTAAGAACATACGAATTCTCTTCATCAAACGGTTCCCTCGACCGCACCGCAAGCAAAAAAGCGATTGGGCTTGCTGGAATTGAAACTACCGTGACTTCAAAGGGTACGAAGTATCGTAAGGAAGGGTCCCCGTAATAACCATAATTCAATATGGCTGGTATTAAGATGGTAGACACCCTGAGACGATCTAAGCGTGGACTTTCATGGAGGTCAGAAATGGGTTGTAGTTACCCTTCCTGCATTGACCACCCCTGACGATATAGATGCTATCTAAGAAGGGAATCCGGCGTCTAGTATTGTTCTATTACAAGAGATCTCGATGCTTCGGCACGACTGCATCTCAGTATTCCTTAAAGTTTGTGAACGAAACTTTATCTTTGACATGAACTTCTCACAATTGATACAAGTACAGAATGGCTTCGAATCGATATGCGTTAGAATTCGATACACTTCTATTGGATATTATTAGATAAAATCATTTCAATCGACTTTATATCTAATAATGTTCAAGTATAAACCGTTTCTTTTCTAAGATAAAAGTTTCTCTTTGATGTAAATTTATTATAATCAGATATTACTATATTGTAACACATGTTTGACCAGAATGATTACTAAATGTATTTGTATATGTTTAATTTTATGCTTCTTATAAGACACAGAAAAACCGTCAATTTTATTTTTTATAGGACAAAAATTTTGTGAACAATTTATAACTTGTGCGTGTACACTATTAATACATTTAATAAAATTGTTTTATCTATACATATAGATCCTTCATTTATTATAACTCTTATATTATATAATAAATCTATCATTTTTAAGTATATCTATCATTTTATTTTATCATGTATATTTTTTTTATTTATCAGATAATTTTATATATAACTTTCATAAAATTTTTTATCATTTTTCACTTACATAATCAAAACTAATGAACCAATCAAGTCGTAATTCAGAATCGCAGGACAATTTTATAGATAACTATCGTTCGATTTCCAATTTATATCAAAAGCTATTTCTCTTAAACAACATGTTCTTCAATTCTTCTGAATCTGTGTTATTCATCGTGATTCTCATCAAATGAAAATCAACCCCATCTCTTAACGATAACTACCCTTTTTTTGCTTCCTTATCCTCTTTATTCACATCGCGACTATAATTCAATTTAATTCTGATTCTACAATTTTTGTTCATTACACATCCCGTTCAAGAAGATTATTGGAATTATTATCAATAACGGCTTTTTTGTATTATATAATTTGACAAAAAAATCGAATATAATAAAATTGTATAGAAAAAAAACGATTAAACATGATTATTTCTCTTTTTTTTTCTATATAAATATTTTATTCTTCGATTTTCTTTTACGCTTGAAATAATTATATTACAATATTATTATTGTAACAATTATGTAATTCTTATAATAATAGTAACATCAATATTCAAGCTTCGAAATTTTCCAAAATAGTATATCATCTTTAATATATAATAAATAGATTTAATATATCATGACATCTTTTATTCAATATTATAAAATTATTAATACATAAAAATGTATTAATAATTTTGCAATATTGAATAAAAGATATGATATATTAAATTTATTAATACAGAAAGATAAATCATTAATACACAAAGACGCCATATCTCTCTTTTACTTGTAAATTTTAGACTCCAAGAAGCATTCATGAGAATTTTTTGTAATACTTGCCTAAAATGGTTTATATTTGCTTTATTCACATCGTTCGACCGTTAGGTCGAACTGTTCGGACCCCTTCAAATTGTATTTAGTCGGCCATTTTTCTAGAAAGCGTACTGGAGGGACGAAATCGCTTTCATCATAGAGAAGAGAAAACAGGATGCTGGATGAAGGGTGACGTTGCCGGGCCAGCAGGAATGGTGAGGGGTCGCCCAATCAACCCCCAGCAAACCACGTCTTACCCTCTCTACAAAGTTATCTTTCTTGCCCCTGCTCTGAACACAGTTAGGGTACCCTCGAAATTCTCAACTATTGACCGAACCACTCTCGACCATCGTAACGATCAATCGGTGCTCATGTTACTAAGTAAGACACAAGTTTCTTTAATATTTCCTATGTGTACGTCATAGCAATAATTTTATCTGAATAAATATTCCATACGTAAAAATGGAATATTCGAAGATCGAAGTTATAAAAAAAATCGAGTAAGTAATTCCTCAACAATAAAACAAATTACGAAATTTTTATAATGTTTTATAAGATGAGATATATTTGTTTTATTCTGTTGCAAGAACGTTATATAAATATATATAATACGACTATATTCTTTTCAACGCAATCAAATGAATGCAACTTAATCGTTATTGCTACCAGCAAATGTAAGATCAGCGTTTCTTTTTCATAAAATTCGATCTGAAAAAAAATATTAGGCGATATTTGAAAACGAATGTATTTATATTCTAATAATACTCATGCTAATGTAATATAACGTAATACTTGCGAATAACGAACGGAATCGACATTTTGCGAACGGAACTGGCTTACAAAAAATATAATATATACGTAAATATAAAAACGCTATAATATATATATGAAAACGCACTTTCAATTTCGGAGCAAACCTATTACGCAGCTATCGATTTTCCGCATCCAATCAGCATGAGTAGCCAAACTCAGAGCGATAATGTCAATCCTATTTCGTGAGTCTGCCGCAAAGTTATCCCATATAAACTTCCACTAGTTTAAGCTACGCATGCCCGACGCATTTTCAATCTCGTAGAACCTTCAAACTTTTGCCATAGATTTTATCACGCCGGGAAAAATAAGAACGGTCGTAGAATTACAAGAGCGTAATATTTCGCGACGCTTCGGTTAATTCGCTTTAGTGCAATTTTCACGAGTGATAATTCATCGTTACCGCGACAATTTTATGGAGATCGTCGTGATCCAATTTTTCCGCGACTGTCTTTGTCCGACAAGTAATCTCATGGGGCGTAAAAACCACGTTTACCACGTAACGTATGCAAATCTTTATATCCCATAAAATTGCACTGAAGCCACAGATAGATATAATGGTCACCAAGATGAATCACGAAATACTTAGTGACGGTGCCGCATGACTGTTCGACGAAGCGTCGATAATTCAAGCCTGCCTAACGTCTCTAATTTCCTTGATATTCGCATCGAAGGGTCCTTCCGCTCGAGGAGCTCAAGGATGCCAGAAATATCTTCGCGAGAAGGTATAAACGCCTTGCAAGGGGAGGCCTGCAGGACTTGTATTAATTTCATATCCCTTCCGTCGTTTGACGCCGGGACCTACGTTCAATCATCTATTTATTACCGGTCACATCCAATCCGGTAATATTCTGTCCCTCCCCTCCCCCCCCTCTCTCTCTCTCTTTTCAAGATATCGTCTAGATGCGAGGGAGTGGCAAACTGGTCATTAATTTCGACTAGCACCCTACTGAGGATCGCTGATGGAAAACACATCACGAGTCTCACCTGTACAGTGACCAAATTACGAAGAGATCGTAACCTTCGTTTCAATACAAATTTATCTAACAACAGTTTTTTTTGTGTGTATAATAAATATTAACTTCTTAAATAAAAATCTTTATATTATTAAATTAAAACAAGTAATAAGTAGTCTGTAAACAAGCTGACGTTGTTTATTGTTATTTTGACGTTTAAATTAATGTCAGCTTGTTTATTGGATATGCTATTAATAAATTAATAGCTGTATTATCATTAATGTCATTAGCAATATCCTAAATTTATGTTTTGTAATCAAATAACTAATAATAAAGTATGTTTACTCTCTCTTTATGATTTTTTAAATAAAGCTATATTTTATAAACTTAAATAAGAATCTATGTAAACAGGACCATTTGTTAAATAATTCTCAACCCAAAAGAATAATATCCGCATAATCGATAATATAAACGCATGAATAAACAAAACTCTCAATGAAAATTAACCAGCAACATGTAAGCGCTCGCAAGCGGTCTCTACGGAGCTTTGTGTGTCCGGCGGCGCGGTAAACATAGAAATCCTGAAATCGAAATCTCGGAAACGTAGCGGAGAATTGGGACAACGCGCCCTTCGAAGTATCACCGAAGCTCATCGACGCGAGTTGCTCACCGAGTTGCTTGGCGCGAAGTTGGACGCGCCCTATTAGCGAAAACGAGCCGATTCCTTGCTTCTAACTGCGAATGCGCCGCACGCTGAACACCGTAAAGGAATTTGCGGTCCGAGTTGCTACGCTCTCCGAGATCTGCAGCGACCTTTCACCCTACACCTTGCCTATCCTCCTCATCCTCGCACCACCCATCCCGACGGTTTGCTTCAGCCCCGATCATCCGTAGCCTCCAGTCACCCCAAGGCTAGTTTCTCCCTGAAACCCTTAAGCCCAACTATCCGCAGAAGTTGGAATCTGTAGGTATCTACGCCGCGACGAAGCTACAAACTCGCCCCTTTTCGTAGCAAGCTACGTCGCTCGATATAGCCGAAGATTTTGCGATGTGTGTAGGTATATTAATTCTGTTGACCTCGATGGTCAAGAGGCTCCAATTATTACGATAAAGACAACGACGAGAAAAGAGACAAAATTATTCAACAATAAATTTTGCGATATAATACTAACGTCGCGTATATGATATAATGTATTTATAATTAAGATATTTTGAAAATCTATATGTTAAAATAGGAAACAACAACTTATTTCTTAAATATATATTATATATCACATTATACGGCAGTAAAAATTTTTAATTCTTAAATTCATCTTAGAATTTTTAATTGAATTTATTATACTTATATAGTTTAAATATAATAAAATAATAGTTATTCTAGAATTTCTTGTAAAATACTTTTAAAATGGAGAACTATTTCTTTGTATGTATTCTAACTCATATAGTAATTACTGTATGAGTTAGAAATTAAGCAATTCTAAATTTCATTTAAAAATATTCCGATTTTATAACGATCAACGAAGTTGAAAACATAGTCACATAGAAAAGCTTGTTTTATTATATCTTCTACAAAGACATAATATAATAAAAGATTTTTATTGAGATTCCGGTTTTCAATCTAGTTCTCTTTTTCAAACCGGTCAGCCTACCAGCAGATGGACCATCTAATCTATATGAGCAACTACTTTCAGATTCGTCCGGAAATGTAACGGAAATGACATTAAGTCGACGAAGTAGTTTCACGGGTAGTTAAGAAGAATAACTAAATTCGCATGACATGTTTCATGGCATGATATCTATTCCGTGTGACATTGCCGTTAGCAATATTCGCAGATTGAGTTTGAATTGTTGAGGACGAGGAAGACTAAAGGTACGAGTGAAAGAACGACGCAGCGATAAGTGAGTGAGTGAGTGAGTGAGTGAGAGAAAGAGAGGGAGAGAACTTTCATCCAACCAGCAAAGACGATAAGCACCCTCGGGATTTCCTTGAAGGCGGGACGGCTAGATTATGGAATTCTACGCAGAACTAGCGTCGAGCAATTATGGATGCCGATTGTTGGCATCGATCTGACAATTTCGCGTAGACCGCCAATTTCCATGTGATCTAGTCGCTGCGACTTGGAATTAATTAAGCTTCAGTTACGAACAGGAGGCCCGCAAGGCGCGGAGCTGCCGAAAGTCATCTAGGAGATGTTGGAACTTAAAACAATTTGGACGCGTCTCGAAGGTGTACGAAATCGATGCGCGGCGCCGCGCCGTGAGGGACAAGCATTTCGATAAGCCGGATATCTTATGTAAGTTAAACTCATCATAGCAATATACTAAAACTAACAAGTATTTTCTTAAGCATTATTAATTGGTAAGATTCTTTTACTTTGATTAATATTTACACACTTACGCTCGTTTCCGCCCCAATGTGGATTAACTTCAATCTTAATTTAGCTTACCGTTTATCCTCTTCTAATTATAAAAATTATAATAAATGATAAAAAGCAAATTAAACTAATTGTAAGATTAAAATTAATCTTACCTTGATGGAACTAGATAAATAAAAAAAAAATGAAAAAAATTGTAAAGAAGTATCAAACTTTGTCTAAATTTAATAAACATCTATATTTTGCATTAAGTATGCTAAAACAATTCTGGTTTAGTTAAATGTAAGCATATATCATATCTATTAACATATATATAAATTAGAAATATATATATAATTTTCTCTCTACACTCTCGCATTTATTATAATATTTTATAATTCAAAAAAACATAAATTTACTGTACCATCAACATTATAGATGTATAAATTTAAATCAGCTTTCCAAATAAAACTTCAATTTTATGTAGAAACTCACAATTAAAACTAACAAATATTATCATAAAGGGAATAGAGAGAGACAAAGAGAAAGATAAATGTTGTGTAATTAAGAGATAAATATATAAAGTGAAAGAAAGAATTTGCATTAAAGATGTGTCGCAAATCTTAGGTATATGTAATAAGTTTACATCAAAATACATAATCTTAGATAAAATCATGGTGTTTTCTCGGACGAATTCCCGATCTTTTAATGACTAAGCAATTCAAACGGGAAGGGAACGGGGAAGAGGATCTTGGTTAATCTTACTAATCTTCAACGATTGTTCTGTTTTCCAGCGGCGAAACTGCACAGTGGCCGATCAAAACCGCGGCCTAACGATATTACAGATCCGCCAATCACCGACACGAAGGGATGAAGATGATAATGCCTGACGTGGACTATGTTGGGAAACCGACTAAATTCTAAGTAAACTCTCATTGTATTATATTGATGAACCAAATCGGAATTCATTTGATTCTAGATATAAACTTTTTCGGCTTTAGCTGCATCGAAATATAATTTTTGTACAAAATAACTGCAATCTTAATAACGTCTACAATTTCAGAGGAAAATAATTATATTATCGATACTTATTATTTTTTTGACATCTCATTTTAATTGCTACAAATAAATTTTTATATTTATTTTCTATTTGTTTAATATGAATATATTGCAGAAAATTTTAATAAAAATAGATAATAAAAGTAAATAAAAGGAATAATAATTTCGGTTTCAATTTACTGGTAAACATATTTTTGTAATATTAAAATAGTTAGATAACATATTGATAATAATGCAGTTTTCTGAGATAGCTCAAAAAATATCATTGATAATAATAGAAATGCGTTCAATGCTGTTATATTTGTAACGAATGGATTTTGATTACGATGAAATATCGTCCGTAACGAGTGATGCATTTAAATATGCATCTCACATACTGTGCGTGATTGATCAAACGGTGATAGCATAATTCTAGAAATTTGCGTGTAATAATAAATGATCCGTTTTAGCTATATAAATAATTAAATATTTAAATGAAAGTATCGCAGATTTACGTGTACAAAAATTAAATAAAATTTATGAAAAATAGCATAACTATGTCAGTTTTGTTAAATGTAAGGCTGATTCGCAGAGTTGGGAAGTAACTAGTTACTTGTAAGTTAGTTACTTTTTTTCAATAACTGTAACTTAGTTCCTTTTTTCCATCTGTAACTATAATTCTCTCTTAACTTAGTTACATTTCTTCCAATAACTAGTAACTTAATAATTTAATTATTAATAAGTTACTTTACATTTTAAGCTAATTTGCCCATTTAAATGTAACTTACAAAGTAACTTTCCCAACCTTAGTTTATTATTAGCAACAAGTCAGAGTTTATCGCACAAAATGTCGTAACACACTTGATATTTCCTGATATTATCCTTTGCACTTTACTAAAGTTGTATCTATCGACAAAAATTAAGTAAAATTAAGTAATTATCTTGGAATCATTGTACTAAAAATCGTCTCATGATACGGATATTGAGAATTCTTAAGTAAGATTAATATTCATTAATCGATATTATATCTCATCATTCTAATTTATAATAACTTTTTTATGTTAGAAAGATTTACTTTTAACAATTATAGATTAAAGAAGATATTTTATAAAACGCTCTCAATATATAATCTCAATATAAAATAAATAAAATATTTTAAAAGATAAAGAATATGGCATGAGAACCACTGAATTGACACAAAGCGTCACCAAGAACTTGAATTTTAACTCTCACGAAGAACAACGATATTACTCGTTCTTTATCTCGTACATTCTGCGCATATAAGAATTACAGTACGGATGACGTAACGTAATATATAGATCTGCAGATAACGATATATAAGGTGTTTCAGAAAAAAGGTGCATAGATAAATCTACTCCAAACAATTCGCATTTATCTTTCATAATAAAAAAATTTTAAACTAAAAGTATATTTCAATTTAAATTTAGTAAATATATTATTAAAAATTGATATAATTTACAATTAATTTATGTACTAATTTCCTCAAAACAGTTTAATTAAACATTTTTAGTTTAATTAAATATTTTAGATAAACAATATAATTAAATATTTTAAATAAAGATTTTTTATATTTTAATTAAATATTTTATTATACAAATACCACAATTGCAGTTAAAAGAAATTAAACACATGGAAATTATTTTTCTGGCAAGAAATTAAACAATTTATTCCAATAAAGGAATATTAGAGTGATATGTACTTTTAAAACACCCTATATAGCTTCGTAACCACTTGTGAACCGGTCGGGCTTGATGAGATTCATTTGATCTGCACCAGTCAGTCAATAAACAGAGGTTTACATCAGTAGGCAAATTCGTCGATTTGTGTCTGTAAAGAAGTAGTGCTAATTGATCTAATCAAATTTCTACATCTGATAAATTTATTTTCAATTAAACCGGTCATGAAATTATAAATATTAAAAAATTTTTCAGATTTCTGAACAAAATCATGTCCACGGACGTGCGAGGTATTACATTATCTGGAGTTGAATTAGCCAAGTAAGTGGTATTAATTTATTTCACGCAAGTATAATTATATTGCAAAAGAAAAAGATTGTTCATTTGTTCATAATTTATCATTCAATAACAGTGTTTGAAACAATGACATAGCAATTTAACGAGATATGTCATGAACAAACTCTGACATTGATAACGATAAAATTAAATATTTACAAAGTTTATTAATCAGAATATAAAAATATATAAAAATAATGTATGGAATAATATGTGCAGAATGTTTTAAAACGAATAATAATGTATATGTATACAGTAACATGTGTCTTTATGAGGTTATGGCATTTTAAATATGTGAATACATATTTCATATATATAATAAAATACAAAAATAAAAATAATAAAACAATAAACCCAATATTAAAATTCTACATATATATTTTTGTTATTTCTATATTTAAAATATATATATAAGTATAAAAAAAAAATGCCCGCGAAATTCAAATGTTTTTAAATTGAGATTTTAATTACATGCAATTATATTTCTTCCTTGCAATAAATAATTACAGTCGATTCAATCATAAGATAAAGTTAATTTAAAATAAATTCTCCCCACAAGATAAATAATAAACATGATATAAAATTTCATAAAAACCTTTATATATTGTTAAACTTTATGAAAATATGTAATCTAAATTTTTTTAAGAATACCTTTCTCTCTAATATTTTATAAAAATAGGCAATTACATGAATTTATTTAACATTAGGTTTATCTAACAAACACGCGTAATAAAACTTTATAGAAAAATTCGAGAAGGCCTAGTCAAAGATGTGAGCGTCTTAAAAGAAAGATTACCTGATTTCGCACCGGGTCTGGCTATCGTCCAGGTAGGCACGAGAGAAGATTCAAACGTCTACATAAAGATGAAAATAAATGCGGCCCGCGAAATAGGTATCAATGTTCAACGTTGTCAACTGCCTAACACCACAACGGAAATAGAGCTCATCAACAAAGTTACCAAACTGAATAATGATCCAAATATTCACGGAATTATTGTGCAAATGCCACTTGATAGCGTTAATGCAATCAATTCTCATTTAATCACCGATTTAGTATTGCCAAATAAAGACGTTGATGGGTAAGTATATAACTATTACTTAAAATAGTATTTATTTTTTTATCTTTAGAATACCTCTAAAATATGTTTTTTCTTAAAAAAAAATCTTATTTTAATAATAACAATGAAAAAAAGATTACATAAAAATTTGCAGACAAATGCATGACTATTTGAAAGACACCTTGTAGCTTATAAAAATGACATTAAAAATTCAAAATTATTATAAATATGAAAGTTAATATTTTCTCTCAATATATGGTTTGATTACTAATCTGAATTTCATTAGTTACGATTTTAAATAAAATTAATCCCGCATTGTGCAAAAATAATGAATTTTAATTAATACTGAAAAAATAGTATTAAAAAATATTTCAACTTTAATATAACATGATATCTTTAAATTATAAATAATTATTAATTTATCATCATTGACAATCTTGTTCATATATGTAATACATTTGTTACGAAAGCGTGATATCGAAGGAGTTTTGTAACATATTGACTCTGGTGATAAATAAGAGAGGAAACACACAGAAATATATGCCCTTTGACATACCACTTTGATAGCGAGATGCATAGAAGTCAATTTAAATAAATATATTCTGATTTAGAGATTTATAATTAAAATAAGAAATAATATTGTAAATTGTAATAATTTTCACCAAAATCTTTTTTCTATCAATTCGATATTCTCTTCACAAACCGTAGTATATGTGTGTGTGTGTGTGTGTGTGTGTAAAATTTTCTATATAAATATATAAATAAAATTTTATTCATCCAAATATATGATTGTTCAATATTACAGATTAAATACTATTAATGAAGGACGAGTTGCGATTGGTGATATGTCTGGATTTCTGCCATGTACTCCAAACGGCTGTATCGAGTTAATCAAAAGGTTTGCTATCTCAGTAAAGTAATTTAATATTATGCAACGTAAGAAGTTTCTTTCATTATGTAGCTACGCGTTAAACTAAGAAATCAACTTTTAGGAGCGGCGTGCCTATTGCTGGTGCTACAGCCGTTGTTTTAGGAAGGAGCAAAATCGTTGGTACTCCTGTTGCTGAACTACTAAAATGGCATAATGCTACTGTAACAGTCTGCCACTCAAAAACAAAGAATCTCTCTGATGTCGTAAGCAATCATTCAATCATTCATTACAATTTTTTTCTTAATACTTGTAAAGTAAAATAAAATAAATAACTGTATTAATATAAGACTTGTATTATTTTTTAAAAACTGTTTTAGGTCCGTCAAGCTGATATCTTAGTAGTTGGTATAGGACAAGCCGAATTAGTTAAGGGTAATTGGATTAAACCGGGTGCCGTTGTCATCGATTGTGGCATCAATTCTATACCAGGTACGAAACTTCATTATTTATGCGACATATTTGATAAATTAATCAAATTCAAGTTTATCAATGAATCTATTATTAAAATTTATCTTGGAAAATTCTGTGTGAAAATGTCTTAAATAATTTTTCAACACCGATGTATCAATCGTTTTTCATAAGAAAAATTGTAACATTTGCAATTCACTATTTTTAAACTAAAAAAATAAAACACATCGCGATAATAGTACAACAAACAAGGCAAAATATTCATTACAGTTTTTCTTACAAATTCTTTAAAATTAATGTTATCATGTACATATATTATATAATTTATTATGTAATTTAAATATTATAAGTCAATAAATATTTTCATTTTTCCAGCATGTAAGACTTGTAAGTACGAGCTGTAAACACGTTTGCGTTTGTATTATATATTGACGTTATCACCCTTTCTCTACTTCTGTTTTTCCTAATCTCTCATTTCGAAGAAGACATTGCTATATCCATAGACTTCTAATTATGAAGCAAAAAAATACAAAACCATAGTCGATTATTTAGTTTAAGTTCAGTCACATCCGAGTACGTGCGTCATGAACAACGCGTTAGTTTCTGATAATGTAAGCGCGTAAAACATTTATCTCCCAAAATGAGGCAATACACATGAATTAATTTATTATCAAATAGGTATATTATATTATAATTTTAGTTAATTATAATTTTATTTTAAAATAAACTCTCTTTTATTATATTTAAAATAATTTAACAAACAACTTTGAAACAACAAATATAATCGAAACATTTGCAAGACCAATAAATATCATTAAAACGTTAAGGGCGTTTCAGATCCTACAAAGAAAAGCGGACAACGTTTGGTAGGCGACGTGGCATATCAAGAAGCCGCTAAAGTAGCTTCGTATATTACACCAGTACCAGGCGGTGTTGGACCAATGACAGTAGCTATGTTGATGAAAAATACTGTGATATCCGCGCAAAGATCGGCGGAAAAACTCCTTAACAATCAATGGAAATTGCGAGCTCTTAAATTGTCTCCTGTGAAACCTGTACCAAGCGACATCGACATCTCCAGAAGTCAGGAGCCGAAATCGATCATTACACTAGCTGAAGAAATCGGACTACTATCGAACGAATTTAGTCCTTACGGCAGCAAGAAAGCTAAGATTGGTCTCAACGTACTGCAACGACTAAAGAATCAAAAAAATGGAAAATATGTCGTGGTAGCGGGTATCACACCAACGCCATTTGGTGAAGGAAAAAGCACAACCTCCGTCGGATTAGTGCAAGCACTAACGGCACACAGAGGCCAAAATTCTTTCGTTACTCTTAGACAACCTAGCCAAGGACCTACATTCGGCGTTAAAGGAGGAGCTGCTGGAGGAGGATATTCACAGGTATGTGATAGAGAAATTTCTTCAGATAACGATACCATCAATATTTATGAAGACATAGTCATTGTTTATTGGTTCAACTAACATCGATTTTGTTATAGGTAATACCTATGGAGGAATTCAATCTTCACCTAACTGGGGATATTCATGCTGTTTCTATCGCAAATAATCTTATGGCTGCTCAAATTGATGCACGATATTTCCACGAGTCCACTCAGAGTGATAAAGCCCTATATGATCGACTGGTACCAGCTATTAAAGGTGTCAGGAAGTTCTCGAAAATTCAGCTAAGACGATTGGAAAAACTTGGCATCACAAAAACTGATCCGAATTCGTTAACAGAAGAAGAACAACGTAGATTTGCAAGACTTGACATTGATCCAAATAACATTATATGGCCGCGAGGTGCGATCTTATAGAATTTAGGAATGATATATTTGCGAAAAAGATATAGAAATTTGCAATATCTTTTCTGTTATGCAGTGGTGGATATTAACGATCGATTTTTACGGAAGATCACCATTGGTCAGAGCCCAACCGAGAAAGGCAAGACAAGAGAAGCCTCATTCTGTATTTCTGTTGGATCTGAAATAATGGCCATCATTGCATTATCAACTAATGCCGAAGATATGAAGAGGAGGCTTGGTAATATCGTTGTTGGATTTAGCAAAAGCGGCGAGCCTTTAACCGCTGAAGATTTCGTTAGTATAATTATTTGAAATTATATACAAAAAAAATTATCTAAACTATTCATTCAATATTATTATTTATATGAAGTAATGATTATTTTCGTTATCTATTTTGTTAATTATTTTAATGATTTAAATGAATTAAAGTATAATCATGTTCGACTACATTTAGATATAAATGAACCGTTCACAATAATCTTTGCATCACCATAAATTCAACAAAAACAATTTCCTGCTTGTTTAAATATCTACTTAATCCTCAGGGTATGACAGGAGCAATGGCGATTTTGCTAAAAGATGCTATAGAACCAACACTTATGCAATCACTAGAAGGTACACCGGTAATAGTACACGCTGGACCATTCGCCAATATAGCCCACGGTTGTTCATCCATTATCGGTGACGCTATTGCCCTAAAATTAGTCGGACCGAAAGGCATTGTAGTAACAGAAGCCGGATTTGGATCAGATATTGGCATGGAAAAGTTCTTTGACATCAAGTGTCGTGCTTCCGGATACGTACCGAATGCTGTCGTACTTGTGGCGACTATCCGAGCATTGAAGATGCACGGTGGTGGACCGCCGGTAATGACCGGGGCGCCGTTGAAAAAAGAATATGTCGAAGAAAATGTTGAACTTGTTAAAAAAGGCTTACCAAATCTACAAAAACACATCAGCAATGGTTTGAAATATGGCGTGCCTGTAGTGGTTGCGATCAATTCTCACAGGTGACTTTTCTTACAAATAAATAATAGTGAAAGCTGAATCCGCAATCATAAGAATGCTAATCTTGAATGTATATTTGTTTCGTATGAAATTTTTACGTAAACCTTAATTTACTAAGTTACCAATTTATTTCACGAACTAAAAGCCTTAAAGAACGAATGTTTTATAATAGTTTTAAGAATTTTGTCTACAAGCTAATTATATATGATATTTGAATTAATCGGTTACAGATTAGTATATTTACATTAATCTTTCAGTACCGATACTCGAGCGGAGCTAGAACTCGTTAAGCAAGCAGCCTTGGAAAGCGGTGCAACTAATGCAGTAATATGTACTCATTGGGCCGAAGGTGGAGCTGGTGCTACAGCTCTTGCAGATGCAGTAATAGCCGCTACCGAAAAAAATAGTAATTTCAAACTGTTATACAATCTTGAGGATAGCATCGAGGTTAAAATTAATAAGATCGCCAAAGAAATTTATGGTGCTGGCCAAGTCGTTCTCGCGGAAAAGGTGAATAAATATTTTCATCCCATATGTGTAAATTATCGCTAGAAAGTATTACCAATATTATTAAAAATATCTGAAATTATAATATATATTCTAATATAAAGTAATTTCATTAATATTTTTATGTATTTGTATCGATGATCGCACAATTTTCTCTTAACAATATATTTGTCATATAAGAACTCTAATATGCTATGTTAAGCAGAACTGACATTTTATATACTACCATAATATGATTATTACAATATATAAACTTCTATCATTTATTATAGGTGCAGAAAAAGATAGAACAGTATAATAAGTTAGGATATAACAAATTGCCGATATGTATGGCAAAAACATCGAATTCGTTAACTGGAGATCCAGCAATTAAAGGTGCACCAACTGGTTTCACCCTTGATATTACAGATATATTCGTTTCAACAGGCGCCGGATTTATTGTTCCTATGGTAGGAGAGGTGAGTGATTTCTCAACTGTGCAATTAATAAAAAATATCTGCTAGGTAATTTTTACATTATTTCATGATTTCATTATACATATATTTCAGATTATGATGATGCCAGGACTTTCAACTAGACCAAGTATTTACGATATGGATTGGAATACCGAAACAAATGAAATAGAAGGCCTATTTTAAATTTAGTATCTATTTTATAACTGAATTAAATGTATATTTTTTAACGAATATTTTCGTAATATATATACATTAATAACTCCTCAGAAAGTTTATATATCAATATAATCGTTAATAAACTTTTTTGTACTCAAAAAGCTTACATTCTTTATTATTTATGTACAGTATGATATACATTCTATTAAAATAAATATATTGTATATATATTACAAGTATACCATTTCAACAAATTTGTAACATTGATAAAAAAGTGCGAATTATTACAAGTTTTAATACACTGTGTTTATACATATTTATTTCACCTTCATAATAGCGCGCAATTTTGCGGATCGCGATCTCGGATTTGTTTTAATTTCTTCAGCAGTAGGTGTCAAAACATGCTTGTGCATCATTTTCCATGGTATTTGTGTCAATCTTTCAAATTCGTCCTTATCAAATGTTTTACCGTAATTCGCATATTTTAATGCCACGGCATTAGCTACATTATCAGTTATGTTTCCAGAAATATGTCTTTTGACTATAGTATCTTCGAGCGAGTGAAATGAGATCGTTATTAAAAGACCGGATAATTTCAAATATACTTGTGCAAGAAGTATACCGTAATTGATTTCATTTAATTCATTATTGACAAAAATCCTAAGTGCTTGAAATGTTTTTGTAGCACTGTGTGAAAATCTGCCAAGGCTATCTTTTCTGATTTCACCATCTAAAGTGGATTCGATTAGCTGAGCTAATTCTTTTGTCGTCTCTAATTTTCTAAACATGTATCTAGCATCAATAATAGCATGTGCAATTTTTTTAGCTCGTTTTTCTTGTCCATAAATTTTTATGATACGAGCTAAATCTTCTTCTGTTGCTTTTTCCAACACATCTGCAGCAGTAACTTGTGATGGACATCGAAGTCCGTCCATTCTCATATCTAATGGACCATCTTTTGATAAAGAAAAACCTCTATTTGCTGTATCAAATTGCATTGATGAACAACCAAAATCGAACAAAATACCATCTATACTATTTTCTTTAACATTGTGTGGTTTAAGTAGTTGCGGTAATTCAGAAAATTTACCCAACAAAGGAATTATTTGTCCTGGATATTTCTGTGATAAGTGTTTTGCATATTCGTATGATAAAGGATCTCTATCTAACGCAAATATTTTTATATCAGGTGAATGTTCTAATAATTTGATGGCATGTCCACCAGCACCAAATGTCATATCTATATATACTTTGCCTGGCGATGGAACCATGTAAGTCAATACTTCTTGTACCATAACAGGTACATGAAGATCTTTGTTAGAGCAGACATCATACTTAAGACTATATTGCCTCACATTAATTAAACATAGCAAATTACTTTTTGTTAACAATGCATGTATTCTACCGATAAAATGCCTATTCCTACCAAATTTATTTGCAAAGTATGCAAACTTAAACGTCATCATTTCTTCTATTTTTTATTGACCAATAAATCCTCCTAAATATTCCCTTATCTTCTTCTATCAAAGACTTTCGTACTTCTGGAGTTAACGCCAAATTACAGATCTCCCTGTTTAATCCACTTGCAGTACTTAACAAAGAGCGTTTATAAAGTTGTCCATAATAATTCGATGAAATCCTTTTTAAGCTTGAATAATATCGATTACACTGTTCGGGATTCGGTTGATAAGCAGCGTCACCCTTTGAAAACGCAACTCTCAATTGGTCACGAATGTGCTGTCCCAAGTCGCTAAAAATCATCAAATCAAGTAGATAGATAATAGAAAAAATTTTAACATACCGCAAAAGTTAATAATGTAGTAAATTATATGTTTTCTTCATAAATAATCAAAAACTACATGTAATGAGTTGCTCTAACCTAACTAATGATACATATTTTAGAAACATTTATACATTGACAGAAACTCGCGTTAATAACCATTGCATTCAAAATAATAACATATACGATATTTTGCCTAGCGTTATATCGTAATAATTACCTGCCAACTTTGCTCTTATCCAACGGCCACGATTCCAAAAGTTTCATAAAGTTTTTATAACTTCCAGCCATGACGGGATCAGAGAGAAACCTAACCTGATTTTATCTGAGAGTGGCCATCCCAAAGTCTGTTCTTTTTATAGCTGAAGTTCTTGAATCTTTCTCTTTTTCTCTCCCAACGTGGAGAAGGAAGATGAAGAACCGTGCAAGTTCAACTAAAAAGAACAGACCTCTGATTGTTTCCATATGACGCTTCAAAGATTTCGTACACTAGCGACACCACCATCTATTTTATAAAATAATGCAAACTACATATCATATTGTATTATCGACACTACTGATAAAATTGCAGCAGTCGATAAATTAACATCAGAGTTAATTCTAGAGTACATCCATTTTTGATTTGGGAACTAGCTAGTTTATGCACTGACGATAAAATTCATAACGCGATTTAATCTCGAAAAAAAAATAATTTTTATAGCAACTTAATATATTTAAAAATACATTTTAATTATATTTAAAAAAATACAGACTTGTTTTATTTAACATACCTTTTAATTCAGTTTTATAAGTTCTGAAGCCTTGTATTTATGATACTAAAATTCGGTCCAAATTCTTGAATCCTGCAGGAATATGTAGTCAATTAACATACAGTTTTTATAAAAGAACAGCAATTTGATTGGTTATACATTTCTTGGTCCTAGAATTTGAACAGAGTTCTAGTATCGTAGGGATACAAGAAGGCAGGCCATCACCACTGAACTTGACTGTGATTGGTCCATTTCTAATTTATGACTTATGATTTGTGACTTACGGCTTAGGGCCTTAGCAGAAAGGTGACTTATAATCTTAAGACAGTTCTTGTGCATTACTAAAGTCATGAGACTTAAGTCATAGAACACTGTCTTAAGATATAAGTCACCTATCTGCTAAGGCCCTTATTGTAGAAGGCCCATGATGGCCTTTACTGCGACGTCTTGCTTCATCCGCTACTACTACTGCCCATTGTAGACCACGCATTACATATTCTGTAAAATTTCAAATATTAAAGCGCATTCTAACGGACCAAAATATCTATTATTTGTGAAAATTAAATATCGATTAAAATAAATAGATGGTAACTATTAAAAAGATTGTATATGAAAGAATAATCAAACTTATAAAATAAATAAACAATCAATCTTAAATGACGCAAAATTTTAAATTAATAAAATATTAATTGTTTGTAGGTTTATCGAAATTTACAAATCAATAGTTGAATTTGTCCTAATTTTCAACATCAGGGTGGCGTCACATGGAGTGAAAATTGCAACGGAACGGAACAACGGAACACGGGACTAATATTAGGGCTGCGCAAAATGGAGGAACAGATATTAGATATTAAAATATTAACCTATCAATTACCAGTTACACTGGAATACACGATTCTGATAGGTTAATATTTTAATATCTAATATCTGTTCCTCCATTGTGCGTAGCCCTGATGTGATTACATTACAGCCACCACAAATATCTCGTTGCTTTCGTCAGGGCCTCTTTCACCAACGCCGATTAACTTAATCGACGATTAGTCCATTGGAATTGACCAATCGCATTTATCATTTAGTTTTGACGACAGACGCGATTGGTCAATTCCAATGGTCTAATCGTCGATTAAGTTAATCGGCGTTGGTGAAAGAAGGCTCTCAGTGACGCCACGATTTTACCAGGTGACGCTGCTTTTCAATGCACATGAAATAGTAGCTTAAGGAAATGTGGGGATATCATAGATTAGGTATACCATAGATAACCAAAAGATATCTATGGTAAACTAAAATATCACGTGATCAAATTTGACGAATAGCAAACTAACGATATTCTAGTATGTTCTAGAAATCTATGGCTTGAATATGCTAGAGTCATAGATATCAGAGAAGTGCAACCGATGTTCCGCGTCCTGATTAGCTGACTGTCAGCCAATCATGATATTCATTCAGTGTTATTAAAATGGCTGACTAATAGACGATTGGTGGATTTCATATTTCGTCTGCAAACGACGCCATTTTTAATACTTTTCTTAGTAATTTTGCGATACTGACTTAAGCCGGTTGCGCTTCTCTGATATCTAGGACTCTAAATACGCCATATTACATTAAATTATCGTTGGCATTTCTGCAAGTTGATTATCGATTAATTTAGGAAGTCAGTTCGTGGAAGATTCTTAACCTATATTATCGTTGATTATTTCAGCATTTTTAAGAAAAGGATAGGTCGTGTAAAAGGATAATAATTCAAATATCACGCATGCGATTTTATTTACCAGAATATTTTATGTGTGGCATCTGTAATATTTAAAACGGTATGTTTTAAACCTGATTGAAGTGTTATGATACATCATATTTGGTTCACTTGCACCTTGATATTAGTGTCCGTTTCGACTAATATATACATATTAACTTTAATTTCTCGGTTCAACTATTTCTTTATTTTTTCTAATTTTTAGAATTAGAAAAAGATAAAGAGTTGAGAGAGAACCAAAATTAAATTACATTAATGGTACATAAATCACTTTACCAAGAATTATGTTTCTTTGTGTTGCTTGTACTTTTTGCACTCAGCTTCTTTGCTTTCTTGAATGTCCAAATGTGTATTCCTTTTTACTTAGATTTAATTATCAAAATTTACAAAATAAATATAAAAAGAAAAGACACACAGGAATAACAAGTACTGTTAGTTCCACTTTTATCAATATGTACTGCTTTTAGTAATTAATGGGAAATCCAGTAAAGGTTAAAGCATTTGTTATTGTATGTTAGTTTATATGTTTATCAATATAAAGCAAAAACATTCAGCTTGGCTTGTAGCCTTTTCTTTTATATTTATTGATTTTTTTAAATTTTTGAACCTTTATATCTGCATGTGTGATCATTTCTTACAAAATTTTTATAAAATTTATATAAAATTCTTAAATCTTTTTTTTCTTTTACTAGGTCACTTTCTCAAAAAGATCCATTGATATCAATATGAGGATGTAGCATCTTTTTCAAAAATAAAAATTATTTTTGAAAACATTAAGAAGTCTTTATATAATTTATAGAAATGTCTCAAATGAAATGTGATACCTGCCGTCTTTGCGGTATTAAATTTGAGTTCGAACATTTAAAATATATCTTTAATGAAACAACTGATTTAGTACAGATAATAAATGAAACTTTACCAATTAAGGTATGTGTGCTAATTAATTTATACTATTAAATAAGTACATTACTATATGTTCAATTGTTTACAGGTTTCACAAGATGACTGTTTTAAATATATATGTTTAGACTGTTATGATAAAGTTATCAATCATCATACCTTTGTTCAAAATATATTAGCACACTCGAAGAAAACAGAAACAAAAACTGACTCTGTCTTTGAAATCAACAAAAATGAGAAATTTGAAGATGTGATTTATAAGTTACACAATGACATGATATATCCCTGTCCAAATTGCAATAAAAACTTAATAATCTTAATAAACAGCAATTCTTCAGATAATAATCATGCATTTGATGTTTCATTAGTTCTTGTGAATCCAATAGAACAATTGCAAGAAAATAATCAAATATCTGATGATACAGAGGAGTTTAACATATGTACATGGAAATCACGGGCATTAGATAAGTTATATAAAGTATCATTGAATCATGATATTGTTAATGAGAATACAACAAGTGATAATAAACGAAACATCAATAGGAAACTTAGAAGCTTGCAAAAAGATACTAAGGATACAGCTAACGTTATACCACATAATATTGATACATCATGTGAACTAAAAACTGGTGAAAAGAGAAAGAGTCAACAAAGTATTTCTACAAAAACATTTGTTAGTCCTGCTAAGATACAGAAAGTAGAAGTAAAATTAGATAAAATGGAACAAAATTACAATCATGAATTAGATAGTGATTACAGTACATTAAGTGTAGCTGACTTAATAACATTTCGATCGGTAGACAATGAATGTCTTAGTGAGGAAATAAAAAATAAAGGCAATAATCTTATTAAATCTCAAATAATTTGGAAAAAATTAAATGCAAAAGAACAAGATGAATCCAATGGTAATTATGATAGATCAAATATGACTGACTTGATAATATTTCAGCCAGAAAACGATAATGTGGAATCTGTCTGTGATGATAAAGGAATTAAAGATAACAATGTAATAGACATGACGAAAATGGAAGAATGTGTTAACGAAAATGATACAAATGACATCAACATTTCAAAAAATAATGCAAAACAAGTATGTAATTTGTGTGGAGCTTGGTATATCTTACAAGATAAATATGAGTTTCACATGGAGAGACACAAATTAAATAAAATAGATAAATACGTTTGTACAAAATGCGATAAAGAAACTAAAAATGAAAATTTGTTGTGGTGTCACTATCTCAACCATCACAAGAACTCAAACGAATTCCTCTGCTTAAAATGTAAAAAAGTATTTGTTAAAAGATCAAATTTAGTTGCGCATCAGAAAATATGCAAACTCTCTGATCACGAAGCAGTATTAAATGTTGAAGCAAATATAAATAATAATAAGAAGCAAAAATGCAAAATCTGCAAAAAATTGATAAAAAATGTAGATCGTAATGCTATTGACAATCAAAGAAAATGTGCCTCTTGTAAAGAAAAAAGACAACCGCAGCGAAAATATTATTGTTCGGAGTGCAATAAAAACTTCATGCGTCAGGAGAGACTTGAGTTCCATAGGATGCGACATAATGAGAACATGAACGAGTTTATCTGCAGCACATGCGGGAGAGAATTCAGTGGGGAAAATTCTTTGTACGAACACTTTATCTTTGTGCATAAGAGATTTAGACCACATATTTGTGAAATATGTGGTAAGTCATTTCAGCTGAAGATACGATTGAAAGAACATCATCGAACACATACTGGTGAGATGCCATATCAATGTGAAATATGTGGCCTGCGATGTAGAACTACACATGCATTGGCATTTCACAAGAAATCTCATTTCTCCAATCGCCACACTTGCGAGATATGTGGCAAATCGTTTCTTAAGAAGCAGAATTGGAATGAACATCTAGAGAAACACTGGAAAAAAGACAAGAAAATATCACTTTCGCAAATATTTACATGTCCTGTATGCAACGATGATTTGCCAACCTACCGCATGTTAAGAACTCATATGATTACAAATCATAAGCTCGACCATCAAGATCCCTTAATAATTAATCAAAAACCATTATATGAATGCAACAAGTGTCAAGAAAAATTCAGACATCAAATGTCTCTCAAGTCACACAAGGACAGGGTGCACGAAGGCAAAACGGTACCTCTTTTATTTCAGTGTGATATATGCGAAATTACATTCAAATCCAAACGAGTGTTAATAAAGCATATTCGGAACGAGCATGATGAGAACAAGCATAAACAATATAAAAAAAAATTCAGAAATAAAGAAGATCTTGATCATCACGTTTCACTACACAATAGTAAGAAGTTTGCATGTGAGTATTGTAACAAGTTCTTCGAGCAAAAGGATGACAGGGACTTACATCACCATGAACACACAAACATTTACCAGTGCGGAGATTGCAACGAATCATTCAATAGTTCTGCTAGCCTCTTAAATCATCGCAAAAAGATGCACCAATCCGAGAATCCAGAATACAAAATTAAATGCGACAATGTACAACAAATTAAAATTCATTTGGACGAATCTCAATGAAAATTTAAGTAAATTAGATTCCAAGTAATGTAGTAAAAATATAAGTGATAGTTATACCCGATATATCCTATTGTATAAAATAATATATAGATGTATTGCTTGATATATATATATGTTATATATTTGATGTTACATTAATATGCATTTTTAATACACATACACACACATATATATATATATATATAGCATAATTCTTAATTGCACGTAGCTGCATCAAATAAAAATATTCTTATTTGATCTAATCTATTCTTTAACTCTTAATGATAGTGCCGTTGCGTAGATTTTATAACCGACTGTTAAGAGTTAAAGAAAAGAGACCTAAATAATATTAATAGTTTTGTTTATATGTACATTTACGTGTAATATATGATTTTTTTTTATAGTATCAGAATTATTAATATTTTTGTATATTTAATATTATCTTTACATTTATTTTAAAAATAATTGAATTACATTTTCATTATAATACTTATCAATGTACTTATAAACAAATAAATTTCAATAATAGAGGAATGATTGAGAAATTTTGTACAAAATTTGTAATTTTTAGAAAATGAAAAAAACAGAAACTACATACAAAAAGAAAAACTATATACTTGACATAGAAAATAACAATATGTCAATCAGTAGGTTATCTTTGTTAAACAAAATTGCTATGAACAATTGTTAAAAATGTTAAACAAATGCATTTTGTTTGTTTCGAGTTAAACAACATAATGCAAAAAAATTTTAAATATATTTGTAGGATAAAAATTTATTTAAAAAAATGCTTTCTAAACATCTCACAATCAGAATAGCTTTATAATCTGTAACTACAAAAATGAAATTTTGAGCAAAACTTATTTGAAAGTCTGTTCCTCAAATATGTATACTCTTATAGATGGATGTAAGATTGACATTGTATCATTTATTGATTCAATCATTTAACTCAAATTACTAATTTTAGGCTGCACGTTAATCACTACTGTAAATCATTATTTAATAAACATTAATTAAAATAATACAATTTTTAATTGAAGAGATAAAAGCAATAGTGATGTAAGTTACTATTTTAAATCCATCAATTTGAAGTCATTGATACAGTCTACTGAAGTATGTTGAAAAAATCTCGAAATCATGATTAAGTCACTTACACTATTATGGCTTTTAACTTTACAATAATTTAACTTTATACAATTATTATGTTTTTTATTTTTCAAAATATTATGTTACTAATATTTGTACGTTACATGGATATATTAATGTAGTAACATACAAAATATATTAATGATATTAACATCATAATCTCCTAAAAATAAAAGAATACATATAAATTGTGAGCTGAACATGTATTTGAAATACTTTTATTTGAAAAATAGTTTGTGTAAGACAAATGTATTTTGTATTTCAAATACTAAGACTGATAATACATTTTACTTCAATTCCACAAAAAAAAAAACAGAACTTTAAATTTTTTTTATTTTAAGTACAAAATATTCAATACTTTCATGTGTTCCGCTGAAATACTAGTATTGCAAAAATTGCGTTTTAAATAACAATATTGAAATACATGCTCAGCTCTGGATATATCATACAAATCTTTGTATGTTTGCATCACGCAACATCATCGAAATGACAAAGCAACATGATCGTCTTCATTCAAATTTAAATGGCTACTACCGTGCGCGCGACACGCAGAAATTTAAATGGACGCAGCAATGTAAAAATCAGGTGGTCGCCCGTGCGGATCCAAAGACGACCGTACAATCAAGACAGATTTTTCAACCGCTACGGCAAAATATCTATCTTAGAATCGCGAAATAATTGATGCATCGTGGCACGATGCACGTGGATTCCAAAAGAATTTCGAAAAAAATGCTCAAGGTTCATCGAGTCACGTGTGTCGTTTGTCGAAAGCCCAACGAGTGGAAAAAAAAAAAAAGACACGCGACGGGACTACTTTCTCGCGGAGGGATATCGACGAGAGGTTCGTCTCAACGAGTCGATATTCGAACGGTTCGCCAAGTCAAACCGATCGTTTTTCTGTCGCGCACGAGGACAGGCACGGCGTGACTTTTCACGCCGATCCATTGAGGTAGCTCGCCAAGATGGGCGATTTTCCACGAGGTTCACCGTTGCGGAATTGGCGAAATTTTCGCGTAGGCAAGAGGGTTGCATGTGGAGTGCACACAAGCGCACATCTCGATTCGCGACGACCGAGGCCGTTCATTGGCCGAAAACTCAAGGTGGAACGAGCGATTCGCGGGCGCGCACTCATACTGCCATGCGATCGCAAGTATCTACACGCTGATACGAGCCACGGTACTGTATTCCGATGCAGAATCGTCGCGACTCGTCGCGGAACCCGGTGCTTCTTTGAAGAAAAAAAAAAATTGCATTCCTCCCCTTTTTCTGTTTTTATCAACCGCGATCGCACTCTGATACGAATTTTTATTAAAAATAAAAACAATTACGTTGCGTATAGATGCAGAAATTATAGAAAGGAAATGTCAATCGACGTTTGGTTTATTAGGATTTCCTGTCCGTTTTATTAAAAATTCATAAATCGAGTAAAAAATATCTATATCAAGAATTGTCCAATAAAAGTTTCCGAACAGAAGTTGCATTCTTCATAGATGACCGCAGAGGTGACGATTTGAGCTTTCCACTTTCACGAGACGTTGAATGTCGGCGCGGCGGGTCGTGTAAAGGTTGGGGCATCCGAGATGCCTTGATACGGACATGGTTACCGGGTACAGCAGGCAGGCAGGCAGGGCGCGGGCTACGAGCAGAGGGGGACTCGTGAGTTCGCACGCATATACCGGCGACGTAGATTGGCGCACGGCCAACAGCGAATTCGTTCGCCGGCTCCCAACAAGAACGCGTCGTCGCCGACATATACAGCGTGAGCGCCAACCTAACCGAGGGGGAGCATACCTATAGATATAACCGCTATTAATCCTACGGTCGTGGGCGAGTCGGTTCGTGAAAATGGCCGGGGAAAAGCGCAGCAAGGATCAGGACGAGATCTCACTCGCGAAGACGGTACTCGTCGACATCGAAGGCACCACCACGAGCATCAGCTTCGTGAAGGTAAAGGGCCACAAAGGCGAAGGGAACGGAACGCGCGACAATGCAAATGTTCGAGATCAGAGCATGCCGGGGTCATCTCGTGTCGCGCACCATTCCGGGGAGCGGCCTCGCCGCGCGTATCCCAACATTTATTCTGCGAGCAGTGCCGGCGTTTTTTTCCCCTTTGACCGTACGAGCGCGTGTGTGCGATCCCTTTCTGCCCTTTTCCCATCCCTGGAAGTCATCGGGATCCCGACGAGGAGCTCTCGCCTCTTCGTTCTCGTCTAGCGTACGTACGCGATCGAATTCCACGCACAGCGGGTTATTGTCCTCGCGTCGGGGCGGTGTGCCGGCTCGAATCGCGAGTTTTCGGTCGACCGTAAGTCGCCGCCGCCGCCGTGTGAGACGGAAAAGAGAAGGCATTTTGAGCTAAGAGAGTATCTGTTCCGAGTTTTCGGCCGAAAAGGGCGAATTCACAGCTCTCGCTAATGACAGACGGCCGAAGGGTCGTAAGAATACCGTTTAAAAACAAATGCCATGATCTTTTTATAGACGTCAGTCGCATTGATACATGCAGTATGTATACATATATGTACATATATATATATACATATACTGTATATACATATATATATTGACGCGGCGCGCCGAGACGCCGCGGAACGCCGTCGGGAAACAACGGGACACGCGCATGATTTTTCCCGGTGAACGTTTTGCGCCGGCGACGGCGCTTGATCTTATATGAACGCGGCTTATTTCTCTTGCAGGAGACTCTCTTTCCCTATGTGCGTCAGAATCTAAAAGACTACATTGAGACGAAGTGGGAGAATGAGGAGTTCAAGCAAGATTACGAAAAGTTAAAGGAACAGGTAAATATACGGAATTTTTATCAGTCGAAGGAGTAGAAAATTAACAAAAATTTGATAGGATGAAAAAAGTAGGAGGAGGTTTGTCTTTGAAATTGTGAGAGGAATTTGTATATTATTGTATCAAAGTGTTGTATATATTTTTATTTTTTTTTTTACATGTTACTCAACATTTTTAATAAAAAATGAAACGATGTGGAATAATTTTTATTTATGATGTAAAAGAAAAAAAAATGGAATGACTTATTGTACAGTTTTAGAGTAAGCTCTTTTGTTTGACAATAAAGCATAAAATGTATATTGAACAATACATTCAATTAGCAATTAAGTTAATAATATAATTGAAAATAAGAATCTTCGACTAAAATAACTATCTTGCTACAAATAATGAATAAGAGATGAGTAAGTTTATAAGGTCTCATTACAATAAATTATTAAATAATTGTTATTTTTTATTCTTATAAGATAACAGAATTTTTAATGAATAACAAGCATCTATATCCTTTATTCCTTTTTCCTTATCATCTTTTTAATGTTGAAAACTATCTTTTTCAGCCTATGATACGAATATAATTTCTTTAATTTGTATAAAATTAATCCTTTATGTTTAATATATTAAATTCTATAGATATATTATTTTTTTATATTTTTTATCTCCCATGTACATTTCATGACATATACATTTCTTTAATCTTTACACTAGGCATAGATAATTATATTTATTTTAAGAATGTGTATCGAGAGCACATTTTAAAGTAAATTTTATAAAAAAATTCATTTTTTTAAATATTCATTTTTAATAATTCTTTATTACTTTTTATCAATTCTATATCACTTACCAATGGTTTAATAATACGCTTTTATAGGCAAAAAAGGACGAAGAAGCAAAATTAGAAGGCTTTGTTGCAATTACTGGTGACAAACCCGAAGACGAGAAAGATTCACTTTTGAAAAATGTTTTGTGGCAAATGGATAACGATCGTAAGACAGCTGCATTAAAGCAACTGCAAGGACATATGTGGCGTGAAGCATATAAAACAGGCACAGTCAAAGGACAGTAAGTGATTCTATCTTATTGTTGCTCTGATTTGTTTCCATCTGTATTAGATAATTTTATTAATCCTATATGCATAATCTATATAATTTCTATATGCTCATTTACATCGAATATTAGCGAGCCTATATAAATAGTATTACATAATTATAAAAATTTAAAAATGCTCATGATATATAATACGTATATAAAAGATTATGTAATATACAATTATCGTAAACAGTGAGATGAATAGTAGTATTTGGGCTCACTTCAATCATATCTTATTTATATTCATTCTTTACACATAAGATTTCTTATTTATAAATGCATAAAGTCTATAATGCTTTTTATTGCATTTTTAATTTTATATTTTAACTTGTGAATGTTCTGCATTCTGGAGATGTTAGATGTATTGAAAACTATTTTTTTCTTCAACAGCTATTATTATGAAAAAAATTTGAAAAAATCTATTGTAATTCTCTAGAATAGTATTCGCAAATTAAATTTCATTACAAAAGCTATTGCTATTTGATAAAAAATTATTATAAAATTTGATCAAGAAAATAAAATTTAATTTAGTTTTAATATTAAGCTTCAAAAGAATACCTCTTGTTTAGCATTTATGAAGATGTTCCTAAAGCGATTGAATCATGGACAAACAGTGGTCGAAAGATATATGTCTATTCAAGTGGCAGTGTCGAAGCACAGAAGCTTCTTTTTGAATATTCTGTACATGGTGATTTGCTTAAGGTATTCCGCAATAATACATTATACTATAATATTCTATCAAATATGAATTCTTGAAATACTTGTTTGTATGAACTGTAATATTTTGTCCCTTGTTTTTTTTTTTAGTATTTCAACGGTTTCTTTGATACAGAAGTAGGTGCAAAGCAAGAAAATGACAGCTATAAAAATATATTAAGTAAAATCGGTGAAAAACCTTCCAATGTTGTTTTTCTTACCGATGTTGTAAAAGGTTCGTACATTTTCTTTCTTTCTAAATAAAAGAATAAATGTGAGAAATATTTAATTATTAAAAAGAGATTTTTATATTTGGATGATAATTGCAAATATCTTTTCTTTGCTTATTCTTTTTTTTCTTTAATTAGAAGCCGCAGCTGCCAAGGAAGCAGGTTTATCAACAGTGATTGTAGTACGTGAGGGTAATGCTCCACTAACTGATGAAGAAAATGTTACATATACAACTATTAAGTCCTTTTTGGATTTGACATTTCAAACGTCAACAAAACGGCAGAAAATAGAAACAACAGATGACAAAATTGATAAAGGTACAGCTGATGTCAGTGAGCCGATGGACACTTCCGAAGATGTAGAAATGCCCAATGTCAGTGATAAAAAAATTGAAAAAAAAGATGCAAAAGAAGTAACTGAATCAATAGAAACAGAATGTGCCAAGGACAAGCCATCAGAAAATACTTCAATTTCATTAGGGCAAGTGGAAGAATCAGCGGTAGATAAAAAAGATCTTTCAAATACTGAACAGGAGATAACAGAATCTAATGTCAAATCCAAGGAAAACACAAATGAGGATTCAGGTTCCTCTGAAAAGGCAAAAAGTGCCGCGAAAGATGATGTTGCCACACTAGCCACAAAAGACAATGATAAAGACATTGCAGAGAAGACTGAAAAAAAATTAGATACAACTGCAACTGAAATTACTACTGCAGCCGACGATTCCATGGACGTATCCGTACCAGAGCCTGCATCAAAGTCTGAGACGACTATCGCGTCTTCCGAGAAAAAGATCGAAGATTCCACAGATGTTACAAAAGATATACAAGCTGAAGGTGTCGATAAAACTGAAACGATTAAAAGTGATGAAAAGGCAGATAACATTGCATCACAATCACAAACTTGTGACAAAAATATAACAAACAAATCCGAAGAATGCTTGACAGCGAAAAAAGATGAAGTAAAAGAAGAATCAAAGATTATTTCAGATACACCTGAAAGCGAGAATATTTTAGCAAAGAGCGAACAGGAAGTAACAAAAATGGAGACAGATGTCACAGAAAATGGGGAGACAGAAACAACTACGGAAAAAACTACGGTATCGGAAACGGTAACACAAAAGGAAGAAACAGTTACGGATGTAAGGAAAGAAGCAGCTGTATCAGAAGTATCTGCAGAGAAGAGTTTGGAAATAATTACAGAATCTGAAAAATCCAATGAAAAGGCTCAAGGAATGAAAACTGAGACTACTGATGCTGATAAATGCGAGACTGAAACTACGCAACAGGAGACAATAAAAGAAGAGGAGTCAGTGAAAGAAGAGAATGTAGTGGATACAAAGGACAAAAATACGGTAGATTCGGAAAAGCAAAAACTCAATGGAACCACACAAAACGGAAATACGGATGTGCCAGTGTTGGATGATAAATTACATAGTAACGGACTGAATGAAGGGCCATCGAAGGAGACAACGAACGAAGACGCGGCAGCGCAAAACGGTGAGCCTGAGAGTTTGTCGGAAAGTAGTGCGGAATCTATAAAAGTTAAAAAAGTCGTCGATTCCGCCGTAGCCGACGGTGCCGGAGAACCCGATGTTGTTCCTCCTGTAGTTGTAGCGGCGACGTCTTAACTTTGTTCTTATACAGTTTAAGGAGCCCTTCATGCATAACCCCAATCCATAAGTACTTATTCGCAGGTATAAACTGATATTAATTGATCCCATGTATACTTTATGTAAATCGTACTACGTAACGCGCTACTTTAAGATGCAATTCGTAAAACTATCGTTTGTTTTGGCGGCTCTATAACGAAAGAAAATAGAAAAATAGTATAGTACGGAAAGACGCTTCAAATTTTCTTAATTATTTAGATATCTACAGCTACACAGTTATTTCACTTGACGATGACTAATATATATTTCTGTTTATATGGTATCATTAATGTTTTATGTTAATTTGATTATATATACTGCTTTTCTATATATTACGAAAGTTGGGTTTTATCGTTAATTCTTTCATGTATGATTTTTCGATTACTATAAAAATTTTTACAAAAATGACGAACTGTTAAAGTTGTAAAACTCTTTTAGTTGTAATTCGCACGTGATCGATCTAGAAGTAATCAAACGTCATCCGCTGTAATCAATTATTATGTATTCTTGAGGGGCTTTTTTAAAATATTTCTCTACGCGACATGTCTGACATCTTTTTTATACCGCCTAAACGAAACAACTACGCCTATACATGAAAACTGATAGGATAAGTAATTTCAAATAGAGTTGCAGTATATTAAAATATCGATTGTATCTGTGCCAAATGAATTTCACAAATTGAAACCTTTGTTTCTTTATTTTATCATTTTAGTGTTCTCTTTCTCTTCTCTTCGATAATTTTATAAATGATATTAGAAGATCTGGTCGATGTTTTATTTTACTGCTGCAACCGTGAAACTGACTAAGAATTATTTTAAGACTGTATTGGTATTGTCTTTTACAGTTGCTGTCTTGTAGATTATATCATAGATCTTCGTTGCGCACAGCATATTTAACTTTGTGAATTGATAAATAATGCATTTTAAGTCTAAATATTTGTAGATACATCGCACAGTAAGCTTCACCCAATTGCGTTAGTTTTGTTCGCGTTTTTTTTTTTTTTTATATAAGATGATAAAAAATTGTTTAATATTAGGACTTTTTATATCGATACGCTTTCTTCCATCGTTTTGTCTGCCTAACATGGTCCGCGTAATGTAATTTTTGTAGTGATTGTTACAATGCAGAACCGTTATGTTCATTTAAGTCAATCTCACAACATTTGTCAAGGAATATAAAAAAGTGTATTTTAGCTTTTATATTTTACAATTTTGCGATTTAATTCGTAAGCTATTCAGTCTTAGAGGCAAATGGCTCTATATGGTTACTTATATAAACTGATCTAGTAATTATAATTTAAAAGTCATGTAGCCAATTGGATACATTCTCTTCTATGTTTAATTATATAATTTAGATGCATTTGCGGAAAAGCATATCGATTCGTAGATTTACTCTGTCATTCCTATAAATTAATACTTTTTGTTACAGTCTACACACACGTGCAGAATGCATTTATATTATCGCTTTACAGTTAATCTATTAGCAAATTTAATTACCTATATTACTCCGCACTAAAATATTTTAAAAGCTGCTATACATAAAAATATCCAAGAGCAAGTCCCGATTCCGAATTAAAAATGAAATATATATATATATATATATGCGTTTTAATTGATAATATTCAATATATATTATATACATTATGTTTTATGTATAGTAGTGTTTTTTTTAATATACTTTTGTGTGAAATCGCTATAGAATAGATAAATAAACGACGGTAAAGATGCTGTGTATCAGATAGCTATTTAGATTATAGATGCAAAGCGATAATGTAGATATATTGTATGTAGACTATTGCTCATTTGTGATGCTCAACATGATTTTAAAACCTGTATGGAATCAATATTAGAAAATAATAATAGCAGTTAAAGTGAGATCGTGCTTTCGGCAGAAAATGGATTACTATTACTTTTACTGTTATTTGTTACGTCCATTCCTATTAAATTGACTGTGATTTATTGATAGACATAGGTTGCTCGAAACGATATTATCAATACGCGAAAACGATCGTCTTTGTCGAGTGATATTCTATTGCGATTATTTTTATTCAGATTTAGTGTGTCCGCGTCTAGTCGAAATCAGTCAGAAGTGGCGGAGACTTCTATAGATCGATAGACGATTTCGCATTGTTTGCTTTACATTACGTTCGCCGACTATGCTAGGAGACGCGATGAGACGAAAGAAACGCGATGAGTCTCATACGTCTACGATAGTGCGACAGAAGCGAACACAGAACCAGTACGAGAGTAAACACTTGATATTTTACGGTATATTTTACTCTTGACAGACCTCGCATATTTTATTTATAAGTCGTCTTCTCGAAGGGATATAAATGTTTCGATACTTGCGACAGATTGTATTATTTTGGTCATTATGAGTGCGGATCACTTGACGCTAAAAATGCTTCGAAACTTTGATTGACCAATCAAAAGAATTGTATTAATTGATCAATTGAAAAATGCTTCGAAGTATTTGTAGTATTAAGTCGACCGTAGCCTATATCACTTGTCTCGAAGTAATCAAGACAAAAACGAACTCATGTTTTCTATTATGTTCACTGAGGCACCAATAGTTTAAAATCAGTGATCGAAGCATTTTTTATATGCATAATGGCACGGATAAATGACTTAATCACTTATCTATACCATTGAATATATACGCGTTTTAATAACGATTTTTAAATTGATGTAACGAGAATGACAGGTGTTAAGTCCTATGATCGCATTAATTGACTAAGAGCCAATTTCACCAACTTGATTAACCCTAATCGGTGTTTAACTATCAACCATAATTGATCAATTCTACTAAACAGCAAATGCGATTGGTTAGTTACACGATCGATTAAATAATTGGCGTTGGTGAAACCAGCCCTAAGAAATCAAATAACGGAAAAAAATTGCAGGATATAAGTTTTTCAAATTCTTCCTATTTATCGACTGATTATTATACATGAAAGCCAAAAAACTGCCATGATTTATAGAACAGAAGCTCGAAGGTGAGATGACGATGTGCTCGAGGTTCTTCTCGGCTGACTTTCACGACATCACTTGAATCATCACTTCCATATCATTCATACTACTGTTTTGCGTCAATAGTCGAAGAGGCCAAAACGCACATCTTGATCGCATGTTCAGCATCACGCTCAATTCTCAACTACATTATGTATGACGATCGTGTCGACATTACGACGTTTTACTAACATACATACAAAATGATTTTTCGATATTTGCATATGTTGCTAATTGAAAAAAAATTTACTTACATTTAACTTACAATCTTAGAATGTAAGCTGAAAGATTGAATATAAATCTTTTTTAATTAGGCCTCTATAAAAATTTATTAAAATCCGTACGTTGAATGTATTAATCCTAATAATGACTAATTCGGGATATTCCGGAATTGATATATTCAAAAATGATTATATCAAGCCTATATAATTTTTACTTTGTAAAACTGAAAACGATAAAAAACGAGTGACAGAAATTTAGATAAAATTTTTTAATTAAATTTTGTAATTTATATAATTTTAACTTCAACAAATACCTTAATAATTAAATCTCGAATTAGAATCTTGCTTAAGTTATCTTATTAATCTTGAACTTATAATAATAATAATATACAAAATTTTATTTACGTACATATATTGTGTAATTTTGAAGTTAAACTCACAATATATGTACAAATTTATTTGTAATATATTATTATATAATTTTCAACGTATAGGTAATTTTATAAGATCTCTAAGTTCCTGATTTTGTTTTTCTTTTGGAAATAGAAAATGACATCATAAAAAATGCCAAATTTAAATAAAATATCTAAAATTGTATTTCTTTTTAAATACTCTTTGTTATAAACGTGAATACTACTACATATTTATTATTATATTTTCCCTATTTTCTAAGTTTTTTTAAACAATTTTAAGACAAAGATCCAAACGTATTCAACATAGTTAAAACTCCTGTAAAAAAACTATGAATGAGCAAAATCTAATGTAACACTGCCTCGTTGTTTATTATACGAAAATTACTCGATTAAAATTCATATCAATCTCTGTATTACTATCCCGATTATAATTCGTTCTAAGACGACACGTGCAACAAGATTCAGTAGTTTTGTGATTTAGCGATAGATTACTAATTGTGACCCTGACGAAAAATAGAAACAAAAAGATCCTGTAACATCACGCCTTTAGGATTGTAATTCACGGGAAACTGCCGTCTTTCCAAAGCGTTAAAATGATACGAGCGAAACGATCGAACAAAAAATCTAACATAGGACTTAAACAAGAGTAACCTTACCATATTCATTAGCGATATTATTGTTTGTAATTCATTGGCTATATTATCTGTAATACATCAATATAATTGTAAGAGAGACGTAAGGACTTCATCAATACTTTCTAACATTTAAGGATAGATATCCCCACGGGGGAAAGAGTGGAAGTCAAATATAAAAAAAAATTTGTAAGTTAAAATTAAAAAAATTTTTCTTCGTCACAAATTCATATTTTTTTTATATATATTTAATATTAATTTATTATTAACTTTTTAAACATTAATGTGTACATGTATAACAACTTAAACATGTGTGCATTAAAACAAGAATAATTTTTGCCATCTGTACAATTTGAATAACAAATATAATATAGTATCTAAATACTTTTGATTATTAAATCTGAAACTGAGAAAATTTGTAATTTACAATGTTTGTACCATTGTATACTAGCTAAAATATTTTATAGATATTTTTTAAGATTTTGTGATTTTTTTATTTAATATTTTATGTACCTTAAAACATTAACGTAATAATCATTTCTAAAAGCAAAGAATATGAAATATCTTTTTTTTTATAACTTAAAATATTCTTGAACTCGGCTTATATTTGATTTCCACTTCTCAATTGTTCCTATGAACCCGTCGCATTTCCTAGTATCTTCTTTTTCATCTCATTTATGTTTTCGACAAATACACTTTATGTTCTTCCCCCGAGGGAAAAATTACAGTTATGATTAATATTCTTTGTGGTGTTCTCTCACAGATATCTGTGTGTGTGTACGTTACATTATAAAACATGAGTGTTTTATATAGTTCGATTTGTTTTTTTAATTTATATATTTGATCCTAAGACATCTATCGCGCTATCGATAGATTCCTACATATGTTTACAGGATAATGAGTCCCCCTCTTTCAATATAAAATATACGTTGTACAAAAGTAATCAGTAAATTCTATTCGTTCTGAATTTTGATTGCATTCGTAGAGCAAAATAAATGAGTTTTGCCACTAGAATTGTGATGTTTATTTTTATTTCAGTCTCCCATGTAACGTGTCATGTAACATGTATGTATGCATGTGTACGAATTCGAATCTAAAAGTTATGTGTATTTTAAGAAAATGCGAATTGTATACGTATGCTAAACTAAATTTGATTAATAATCATTCGATTTATGAAAGACAAAATTGTTTTTTCTTGTGTCACTTTCTGTGACTGAACCATTAATTTGTCATATTTGCATAAATTCGGATAAAAGTTGATTAATCGAAATGTCGAACTCAGAATAACAAATTTTTAGTTAAAGAGGATGACTGTACATATAAAGTACAATTCATATAATAGTATATATGCATTGTTCCTATATATACATATATGATATATGTATTTTCCCCAAATTGTTGTCAAGTTTATAAATTATCGTAAGTTTGTCTTACTTAACATTCACATCATATTCCGTTTATATTATAATATAAAACGGTACTAATAATCCAGACAAGAAGTGTCTAAATTTGAGTCATAAGACGTTTGTTATGTCTTAAAGACATCTTATGTCACAATTTTAGACTTTGCGTCGTTCGAAAAACGTTACTATAAGATTTCATAGAAAAATTCCGATTAGAATTTTTTTCGTGATAATAACAAATTGTGCTAAAAATGTTTCTTGCATTATGCAACCAGAATAATTTCGCTGATTAAGGAAGTAATTGCGAGTTTTACGTAAATATATAGAGAATTTATATACTCATTATAATTATTAATAAATATAGGATGCCTCATCATCGATTCACTTTTTAATATGTATGACTTAAATGTGAAGAGAGAGAGAGACAGACAGACAGACAGCTAGAGATACTTATTTATAATTTTTCATGAAATATCATTTACCATAAATTTTTTATTTCTAATATCTTTGCAGTTTTAATTCGAAGATAACACATCCTCGTTTTTTTAATAGAAATTAAAAAAAGAAAAAGTTTGATCTTCTCAGCATTTATATATGTATATAAGTTTTAATTTGTTAAATTTTTTTAATCACTTATTTGAAAGTTATAAATTTTTCAACATTTTTACTAACAAGAAAATAAAATTATTTTAAATACAACAAACTCATTGAACGATGAATCATCCTAAATATAAAATTTAAGGATCACTTACAAAAACGGGAGCTATATATGTTTAAGTTTCAAAAAGAAAAGAAATTATATTAAATTAGGAACCACACATTCTGCAAGTAGATTGACATAAGTTAAATGATGGTCAATTATATCTTTTCAGTCTTAAATCATCCATTCGATTATCGCCTCTATTAGTTCGTAACGTTATATTAATTTATTAAATGTATTATATCTTTATCACAATATATATGATATAATAATAGTTAAGCAGTGTATTTTACAGACTATTATATGTTAATAAATACTTTTATCATTCATGTTCAATTTATCGTTTAATAGCCGATAGTGCATATATAAATGAAATATTTGTAAAGCAATGCGGATATACTTCCGTGAAATTTTATTCATTTGATGATTAATTTATTAATTTATATTTAGATAAAACCGCTTATTTTCAACTTAAAACGTGTTGTTTTCATGATTGTCAATTTCGAAATTATCTAAGTTTAGCAAATGTAAGAACAAAATGTATTGAATATTTGGTACTGAAAATACACGATTTCCAAATGTAAGCGTTTCCGCTTTTCTTTTCTTCACATAATTATTAGTCGCGAGATACACGCTTATGTTGTTTAAGTTTACGAATATGTTCTACGAAATTCAAGCAATACTAACAATTCTCAGATTTTTAGACTTTACCAACGTACAAATATATCTCAGTACATATATAGGTAATCGCTTTTCAAATCGCTTTTGTTGAACATTTTCAACCTTTGATTTTTAAATATAAAAGGTTTGAACATTTTCAAACTTTTTATATTTAATCTTAATTCTTTTTCAAAAAAACATACCAACTTATAATTAACATTAAAATTTTCGAGTTTTTGATAAGTACAACAATGAAGTCATGGTAAAAATAGAAATAAGAAAAATGCTCAATGATTATTCGACTACATTTTACACGTTCATTTGCATCGGTTATCAGCGGCAGAATTCGTTATTTTATTTTTCCAAAATCTAATTTAATTCTCCAAAAATCACGACCTTTCTTTCACGGAATGTGTTCTACAGAATTTGATCACTTTCATGAAGTGTTTACTTTCAAAGTAAAAATCAGGAAAGTCGCAATCGTATGAGTATAAATTATTTGAATTGAATATTGTGAATAAATTAAACTAGATAAAAAAAGTTTTATTTTACAATTTTGGCGATATTATATCTTTTATGCAATTTATCCGCCCTACCCGTGTCGACGAAAGATATTATATCTATTAATATTGTGTAGATACGTATTTATTACAGTAATACACACACTTAATTATTCGGGTGATTAATATAATCTTTTTTAATAACACATTCTCTGTATTATGCGGATCTATAAAGTTTTAGTGATTAAAGCAATGTTATAAAATTAGCACGACATGGAACGCGTTAAGAGCTAATATAATTTAAAACTATTATTCAAAACGTTGGTATAATCTGGATATATTTGTATTTTACAGGTCAACGTAATTCGACCCCGTTGCTGCGCGTCGTATATTACTAATTGTAAATCAAGTCGAGTCCATCTTTCTCATGCTTAATTCAAAGTGACAAATTTGCATCAGAATAGTTATTTAATAATTGCATAATATATATCGATTAAAAAACAACTCGATCTCCGCTTGAAGTTTTCCGATTACAGTCGGTAATATAAAGAGCAGTATTTACCTACTGTAACATTTATTTTAATATTAAAATACATGTATTTCAATAAATAAATAAATAAATGTTACAGTTGGATAAACTAATATTAATAATCCTATAATTTTATCGAATTATAGGGTCATATTATTATTATTTTGTTGATGGTAAAAACATATGGTTAGAGTTTATAAAAAAATTAGTTTAATTATTAAATATCTAATAACATATACAGTATAGAGATTAAATATTTTTTGAGCAATAACATTAAATCAACATCTAATATAATTATATTGTATTTGATATTTCAAAGCTGTTATCGAGTGTAAGTATCATCAGATACTTTTCTCTCTACATCCTAGAATAATAATTTACCGAACGATTTTACCGAGGCTTAAGTTATACAAAGTCTTAGCGACTTCAAGATATCGCGAAAAGATGGCGTTGGTAAAATGTACATACAAATGTTCGATTTTTCATTAATTATACATGTACAATTTATATATATATGTATATATAATACATAATTTTAATTATTTTTACTTCTTTCTTTTTGAACATTAATAATATCTATAAATCATTACATATTAATTAAACGTACTTTGTAACCTTCTTTGTACATGAATAATATTTGACGTGTACTCAATCGATAATTTTGACTAATTTTATTTATTTATTAAAATATCTTTAAAAATAGATGTTATGTATACACGCGCGCACGCTCACACACACACACACACACACACACACACACACACACACACACACACACAGCATAAAATTAGCTAGAATTGATATTAAAGTAACAAAAAATAAGCATATATACAAGATATGTACAATGTTTAGATCGAAATCTACAATTTTTACAGAAATGCGAGATCGAATTACTATATTTTTATACCTAACAATAAGCAAGCCACAGTTACTTTTTTTTTTTTTTAAATAAAAGTGAAACTATAGAGTCTCTATTTTCCGCATTTATTTATTCAAAGTTTCAAATATATATCTAACAATTTCTGTTTTATCTGATTGCAAATTCATGCTAAATAAAGTTTAAATAAAATTTTCCTTTGTAATTACAAGATAACGTACCGATCGGATAAGGGTTGATTGCGATCATAAAATACAAGCATCGTCGACGAGTAAAAGTTTATTGCTATAACGATAGGCGTTTACAGTTATTCCCACGCCATAGACCTTGCGATATTCTTGCTTTTCAGAAGCAAATGCGATGATATTTTCTCTCGCATACAAAACAGTCGATCAGAGAAAACCGAATTCCCATTCACAATTACTGGGAGGTTGCACCCCTTCCTTCATCACCCCATCTCATGCTGTCACTAGGCCTACCGCTCATCCCTCTCTTTTTTTTTATATTCCTTTTTTTCGATATCCTCCTTCAACCTCACAATTTCCCTCAGTCCCCGTTCCATCGTTCTTTACTCTCTCACCCACTCCTCACTGTCTTCGTTTCTCCCTCCTCTTCCTTTTCCCTGTCCTTCTCTCTTTCGTTTTCTCTCTCTCTCCTCCATCGTCGTTCTTAACCTGCTCTCCGCCTTCCCCTTCTTCTCTCTTTCCCTCATCCTCTCACCTTGTGATCCTGTCACCCTCCCGGATTCCCCCGCTTGTCTTCTTGCTTACCCCCCTTCCTGCTCTTTCCTCTTGCCCATGTCTCTTTTCTCTCGTCTCTTTCTCTTTTGCTCTTCTACTTCTATATTCACTATCCTTGTTCTCAATTACGCAGGCTCATCACTTTTCCGTAACCCAAGTATTGTTGTACTTTGTATGTGACATTTTGATGCATTCTGCTATAATTAATGAAGGATTTCCAAACCCCCATTGAAAAGTTCGGGACTTCGAATAGTCGATAATTGATTTAATCAACTATTGCTCCGACGTGCTTATATATGTTTTATCGCGAAATACCGTTTCATACTGACAGATACAAAATGAGTTAGATGTATATGTACTATAGGAACGTATGTTCGCGCGCGCGCGCGCGTGCGTACGTGCGTGTGTGTGTGTGTGTACTTATATGTATCATGTTTTCTGTAAAAGTGAAATATAAAAAAAGTACGTCGCATCGGATTAGAAAAAGAACAAAACAGGATGTCTCATTACTTAAAAAAATTACTGCTTGAATTGTAAATAAGTGTGTTGACACTGATCATAAAATTTAATTACTGAGTCATACCTGTAACTGTGTGAGAATGGGGCCAACGCCAATCTGCGACACGAGTTTGAAGATTGAAGACGAAACGTATCCTTTGAAGTATGAATTAAAAACACTTAAAGAAGAACAACGGCGATTTTAATTCTTAAATACAAATGTGCATGCTTTATATACACGGTATATGATATATCACTTTTATACTAAATTTTACAATAACTTAAAACCCGAATAACCGAAACATTATTTCTATGACATACATTCGATGTACTGAATGCGACACTTATTCTAACTTCAAGTTACAGATATTATATATGACTTTCACACAAAGTAAAACTGGGATAGAGTACATTCTAAGTGTAGCACGGTACTGGTTCCTGAGATCATGATGATAAGCTGCGTATCGAAGAGATAGGATCAGTTTCATCCCGTTGCTGTGCAACAATTCTCATTCGAGAGAGTTCTCTTATTAACCCTTTTATTCTTTCTCAGCCATGTCATTACCCTTTTAACCCTTTCAATTTGCGTTTCATTTGAACACACTTCATACATTGTATAAGCTACGTGAGGTATACATTTTGAAATACGAGCTCGCGAGTTGGTTGTATTACTGATAAAATCGAACGAAAATTATATTTTTCAATGTGTGCGTAAATCAATAGATATCATGTATATTGCAATTGATTGTACTTTTTTTTAAAGAGATACACGAATATTTATTCGACTAATAGTATATCGAAGATAGAGAACATTTTTTAAAAGATACAGTATCGATAGTGAATTTGCTTTATATGCAATAATGTGTTAAATTTTCTCGCAAAACTGCAGGTAAAATATATCCATCTCTTTTTTAATGGATATATTTTGATCGAACGATCTTGTATCTCTGGTTTATTCAAAATACAAAATATTCAGCGGATGCGCCCAGGACGAGCCTCGTGAAGATTCGCCTCTTCTGACTTCACCTGGCTGCAGCTCGGAGCAGGGCTTCAAGAAGACGGACCGGTTCCAAAGGATGCTCTTCCACCTTTCCGTCCTTCGAGCAACGGCTGTGCGTCGCCGTAAGTTGCCTCTTCGTGGTCGGTCCGTGTCTTTCCCCCGTTCCCCCATGACTCGCTCATGAACCGCTGCTTCTTCGGCGTCTTCTTCGTCTTCGTTGAGCTTCCTCCTCCTGCTGCGCTCACCTATCTCTCAGCCTCCCCGTCTCCTGGTCCCCGGAGTTTCCTGTGTACGTGGCCATGCACGCGCGAAGGCACGCGGTATATACGCCATCCCGCCCCGTCGTCCTCGCCGCGCCTCCGCGATCCTTCTCTCTTGATAATTTATTTTTGATAAACCACGCGCCCCGTCATACCATTGCCACGCGGCATGGGAAACTCACCTCGCCACTTCACACGCGCCTTTCAGCCCCAAAGAAGATCTCCGCTGTCGGTCGAGCCGCCGTGCGCCGCAGCGAATCTTTCCTCTTCTCCCGGGCGAGAAATCGCGTTCGCGCAAGGTCGAGACCTTGTAAGTCGTAGCGAGGCATAGCGCGAGCCATGTGGCCACATATATACCGATTATCGCATCAAAGCAGATATCGAGAAACCTTCATATTTTATTCCAGTTACTTTAACGACCGTTTCTTAAATAGAATTATATCGGTGTTTTATTACTTCCTTTTGAAAAAATTGAAATGCATAGATAATATACCTATGTCGACAAGTTCATCTTTTTGGCATTATTCTACATTTTCTACTTCTAAATTTTCGCAACATCTGATTTATAATGCATCAGTGGGATGAAGAACCTAAATTATTTAAACCAATACGATTAAAATTTAATAAGAATGATTTCATATTTGAATATATTTATTTATGTATGATGCTAATTATTTTGTCATGTAAGATATTTATTATTTTTGGAACGAATTGTGGATCTTATGTAATATCTGTTTTTAAATACTTATTTGTAAGTTCGCTTTTAATATAATTTTTTTAACTAACAGTATTACAGGATCTTATTCTTATATTTCTGCGCGTCTTACAATTAGTTTCTTTCACTGTATTATATTTCGTTTCCGTTGCGTTCTGCAATCGGGACGAATATTCGCGTGACCGGATGCGAAAAATCCGGGCCGATATAGCAGCACAAATCACGCAAAAAATATGTAAGAAAAATGTATATACACAAGGTTGCAAAGTTTATTCATGATAGATAGGATCAGAGTTAATTAATGAGAAAGGAATCTCTTAATGAGAGACACGGTTTTTGAAATATTAAAATCTTTCATTTTTTTTTTATAAGAGAACTATTTTAAAAGACTTTTCTAGAAACGATATCGCTGTTACAACAACACTGCATAAGAAAAGGTAATTTCGGAGTTTGTTTTTTTCGTCGAGAAGTGGCGCATATCGGTATCTCTTATCGTTGGCAGCGCTCAAATATAATAAATCGGTGCATCGCTAGAACGAGGCATTGATTGAAATTTAATATGACGAAAAAGGCACTCGAGAGAGAAGGCGTTTTAATATCACGTACCTGTCGAAAACAGCGCGGTCCTACTCTCGGTGGCCACACGATTAATAATTTATCACCTGTCAACTCCTGATCGAAGCTGATGAGTGCACTGCCGAATTAGTATACATCTATACGGATTTAATTTGATTGCAAAACAAGAAAAATCGATTTTCTATGAACATTCTGCTATTACTGAGTTTCTGTCTATTTATCTGATGGAACGTCAGATTTACAAAAAAAAAAATGTGGATGAACAAATCTTATTGATTTCTCATTCTTAATTACTTGAACTAGCAAATGTTTGTGTTGCAGCCGAATGAAAAATTTTGTACACAAAATTATGTATAAGATACATCATCCTATATAATCTATATCCTAATTTTTTTCTGTATAATGTAAGAGTATATAAATGTTAATATACACATATAAAATTAAAAATATCTTAGAACTACAGAGTTATATTTTCAATTACAATTCAATTGTGAATGGGAAGAATGTAAGAAATGTTCTGTATTTCTTAAACCCTGAACTACAATACATTTTCTATATACACTACCGCTTTGCGTCTTTCTCCCACAACCCTCGTGAGATTGGGGAAAGAAATGTCGTTTCCGAACAATTTCTGGATTTTGTTCCTTCGTAGTTATCATTGTCGAAATAATTTTTCTTTTAATGGATTTTATTAAAATTTTTATATCTTTTTGAATTTTATATTAATTTTTATAAGACTATTTGAGAATAAAAATACATATTGTAATCGTGACTCTCTTTCAGCTATGTCCATTTCAGAGAGAATCAATACATAAAAAATTAAACTTAAATTAAAATTATAAAAATTTAACTCAAACAGTAACATAGCTTTTATAAATGAAATTCAGAAATGATTACAACGAAGGATTAATAAATTTATTACAAATAAATCTACTATCTTGAAACATCGAGGTACCATCTACATTGATAAGATGAGGAATTAATTTAGTTTGAAATCTACAGGTAACTATAGAGAATGAAGAATTTGTACATGAAAAGGCTACAATGGAATCTTAATGCGTATGGCGAACAATGTATAATTTTATCGGTTTGTGACGATTTCGACTTAAATTATGTACACGGATGACCTATTTTGTAAGGTCGAAACGTTTGTTTTTGTAATAACGACATTAATTTGAATAATATAGGTATTCGCAAAAACATCTGGCTAGGCTCATTAGCCCTTCGTTGTAATGATTTTAGAAATTAAAAAAGAACCACACAAAATAATTAATTTTTCTTTTTAATTTGGAAAATGCTCCCGCGTTTAAATAAAATAGAACTTAATTGAGTTACTATCGAATCTCTTCGATTTATGGATTTTCTTGATGCACTTCAACGTGCACTATCATGCATTACTACAAATGACGCATTAACGTGAGAGAGGAATGGATCCTGTAAGAATGTGTCCAGGGCGGTGAGCGGATAGCGGATAACGCGTGATTCACTCTATGACTCAAGGCTCTAGTCGCTTCGGTAGCTCTAACCGCGCGGTAGAAGGCGCGCCCGGATCACGGCACAACGTTTTCCAATCCGAGTCAGCGACTTCTCCGTAGTTAATGTCGTGGAAAGAAAGAGTTAGGCGAGTATGCTTGCGCATGTTACGTCACCAATACCAGCGCTTTTTTCGATTTTTCGCAATAAGCAGCAAAGTTCATCCTAACATTAATGAACGCGCATTTCATTTGTCAATTTATAAGTATAATAAACGATTTGTTTATGTATATTTATATACATAGTTTGTCACTTTGAGAAAAGAATTAAAATTTTACGTATAATAAAAAATATATTAAAAATAAATTAAGTCCATCGTGTAACGAAAGATTTAGTTTTATAAACTTGAATTCATTTTAATTTTTCTTTACCAAGTTAATACTAAATATACGAAATCAAAAATAATTAAATTTCTAGGATGAAATATTTATCTCTCAACTTTTTATAATGATCACGAGCATTGAGTGATTAACAAACGAAATTCGTAACACACGCGCGAACATGGTTGTTGTGTACTCACGGAATTTCGTCGTTTACAATCCAAATATCATTACTAATTTATCTCTAGGTCGGAAATTACGCAAAATAATAAACCGCTTGCTGTTGAGCAGGACACATATTGACAAAAACGCACTTATGTATATAAATCCGCTACCATTTATAACATGTGTGAGTAGAAAATCTTTAAAAATTACTGTACATTTATTTCTGCTTTTTTCGAATTTTTCATTTTATTTATCGGACAAATTTATGCTCTTTAACGCTTGCTGCAACGGAACATACATAGGTGAAAGATTAAAATCCAAAAAATCACCCCTCTAATGTATTATATACAAAGGCGACGCAAAATTATCGTAGCCAAAACCAAAAGGTGGGAATTCAAAAACTCGGCAGCCAATGCGCGATTTCGAAGATTAGGAATTCAATTCCACCGAGTAGATTCCCGCCAATTCCTTTTAATCCACCTGTTCTCTGGGGTCTGAGCGATTATAAATTAAAAAAGAGAGGAAACGAGAAAAGGATAAGGTTATAATGGCGTGGAAAAGAATCGGAGAGGAAAAAAGAGAGGGGTAGAGGGAAAATGCGCCAGCAGAAATGAAGAACAGAACGGTGAAGGAAAGAGATAACGATGGGGAGGCAGAGGAGGGATGAGAGAGAGAGATAAACGAAGCTGTGACTACGCATTGGAGAACGACTGTTAGTTTCGCTAAGCTAGGCGATATCGTCATCGTCATCGTCGTCGTCGTCGTCGTCGCCGTCGCCGTCGCCGTCGACCGTCCTCAGACGACGGCACCACCATCGACCTCGTGCGGGCGTCCCTCGCTAAAGTAGGTTAGGTCGATGAGGCCACGACGACGATGCTGCCGCGGTTTCTGCGCAGCGCTCTCGATTCAGCACCCCCTCTTCCTTCCTCTTCTCTCCCTCGACTCTTTCCCTCTCTATTCAACTAGCTCTTTTTCTCACTTTACTTCATTCTCTGTCATTCTTCCTCTTTGCCTTCTCGTCTCTTTCTACATTTTTAACTCTGTCTTTCTTCCTCCCTGCCTTTCCCTCTCTTTCTTTCATTTCTCTTTTTTTATCACTCTTTCTTTATCTCGCTTCTTCTCTCCCTCTTTCTCCTTCTACCATTTATTTGTCTCTATCACTCTGTAACCCTTCGCTGCCACTATCATGCATCTTTCTCTCTCTCTCGTTCTCTTTGGTTTTCTTTCTTGTTTATCTCTGTCGTTCTCATAATTTTGCTACCGAGTTGGCGATTCCGCAAATCGTCAGTACTTGCTATCACACGATCGATTCCGTAATATTCAAGTTTTCCGAAAATCTTAAAAGTTTCTACGAAACACAATACACGATCGCAAAGACGCTCACAGTTTGCCGCAATTTGACGTTCCAAATTTAAGAAATTCCTTTTTGTATATATTATTTAGTATGATTATAAAATATCACTTTTTCCACGAGCGTCGTACGTTATAATCGCGCCGTCATGATTTTACATATCCAAAACGGAAGCAGAAAAAGTGAAAAAGAATTAAAAACCTTTCAGATTAATTTTTTTAAATTTAGAAACAGAATCTGTAATTTTGTAAAATAAATTCGTATTAATTTCTACCTGTTACAAAGTGGGTAATACCTACATACTTGCATATGGATAACTTAAGAACTTGCTTAACACCGATTATAGAATTAATAACTAACTACTTGGGATTACTATTAGTAACTTGCTATAAGTAACTATGGCTTGGGGTTTCAGATTTACTTGCGGATAGACAATATATGGTGCCTACATTCTCACGATGATCATTTGGCCTACCTAGCTATAAGAAAATGCGGGCATAATTTCTTTCTTGCGCCTGTTTCCTTCTAGCTAGACGCTCTCATTCTATGCAAGTATATCATATGATGCATCGCATGCAACAAAGTGCAACGAGAACTTCGAGTCTTGTTTGAATGTAATTTATATATTAATAAAACTGAAATTTCAACATTTGTACTTGAAATTAATTCGCAAATCTTTAAATTATTAATCGATAGTATATTTTAATCGATGATTAATTTAGATAATAATTAATCTATAAACACATCTAAATATTAAATATGTATAATATTCGAAATATGTCGCATAATATGATATCAGTTTCGAAAAAGCTCGTATATATTGTGTAATTTATTCTTCTTTTACATAGAAAAATAAAATAAAAGTAGAGAGAGTGGGAGAGATTTTAAAAATAAAACTATTATATTAAAACTATTATATTATTTCCAACCTCTAGTCGCTGCGGAACGAACAGGCAACCTGTCGAATACCTGCGCGGAAAAATCGATTGGATTTATTGAAATTCGCAATATTGAGGGTGTTATTAGGATATTAATGTATGCATTACGGCAAACGAATAAATATACGCGCGTAACGGCTGCGCATTACCAGCGGAATTAGCCGCTTTGTACCTCAGAGAGAGGAATTTCGTGTGTTTCAATTAAACTGTCATAAATTTTTGAAAGTATTTGATACTAATATTTCTAATTATAATATCGTTCATGACAATGATTTTGTGATAAGAGACACTTTTTAAAGATTTGTTCTTAAAAATTGCTTTGAGCTTAAATGTCGCTTTTATGACATGTAAAAATTTCGGATCAATATCGTTCAAGCTCTGTATTTACATATGACTAGTCTGCTCCAAAATTACGTCGTTAAAAAAATGTCTAGACAAAGATGAAAAATCGAATTAAACTTTAATGTAAATTTTTTATGGCCTCTCTCTCTCTCTCTCTCTCTCTCTCTCTCTCTCTCTCTCTCTCTCCGTCTCGTTTCGCTATTATTTTTAATATCTAATATTAATATCACTTTGAACTATAAGACATTTATAAGATTTTCTGTTAACGTTATTTTTATTCTTAAAAAATAATAATATTTCATGGAAGTGATATCTTATATGAATAAAATTATAAACTTTTTCAGAATTTATGTATTAGTATTAATGTTAACATTATACTAATTATATACATTACATTAGATTGCTTAATATATGTTATATTAATATTAATGTCTTAATGTTATAATACTAATATTAAACTAATTAATATTAATATTTATTAAAATATTGTAAATATCAAAAGGCCTCTATTATAAATATATATAACATTTATATAAGTATGCACTTTCGATAATGAAAATAATGAAACTAACGAAAAACACTTTATGCCAGTTGGAAATAGTAATATTTTATAAGATATTCGTAAAATTCGATTTACGTTGGGAAATTGTATGTCGTGGTAACAAAAATATCATGCTAATTAATAAATGGCTTATTTAAATATAACAAAACGATTAATTTCTGCAGCAGATTGAGTTTAATATAATAATTGTAGCTTTAGAAAAATATAGTAGGAAAGAAAAAATATAGATATATGATATTACGAGTAATAAGAGATATATAAGAAACATGTAATGTTACATAAAATACCTAAGTTTAAAAAACTGGCATATATTTTTAAATAGAGTTACTTTATATCATCGCACAGTCCAAATTTTTTATATCCTTTTCAGGAAAAGTTAATCGTGCGCAATGTCTTTCCAATTTCTATACTCAATCTCGCTCCCCCTATCATCACCAAGACAGCCGAGACCGATTAGCTTTCGGAAAAATCGAGCGTTAACGCGCGATATCGACGATGAGGCGTTTATCGCGAGAAGGCGATCGAATCGCGAGGTGATGCGAGAACGACGGAAAACATTCGACTCGCTCCTACGCTCGGAATTACGCGAGAAGGCAGATGGACGTATCGATCGATCGACACGGAACTCGAAGCCCTACCGCCGCGCCGGCTTTAACGTTTATACAGCGCGCGGGCTAACAAATAATACAATTATGCTATGACGAGTATTCGCGGTCGGCTGGTATAATAAATGTATAAAGTAGAAATAAAAAAACATTAGTATAGCGCGCGGGGCGCGTTGTTATACGGATACGTGCGGCGATAAATAAAATAGAAATCGCAAAATACTGCCATTCGATTCCCGAAATGCGCGGGTCGTCCAAAATCACGCGAAACATATCCTTCAATTTGTACAATATGCATCGCCGATGCGCTTTTTTCGTAATTCACTGTGTGTTCTCCCTTTCACCCTGTACTCTCTTAACTGTATCTATACTAATTGCATCCGAATAAGCGTATACATTTAGCCAGCTTTCTCGCGTTTCAGCTGTACGGATTAATGATATAATTTAAAGTGGATTTCGTTTATAATAAAATATAATAAAAATACCGCGCGAAATACTAATGACCTCTAAATCTTTTTATTTACATTACTTTTTTTTTTTAAATTACACATTTATTAAATGATATAGAAATTTCTGAAGAAAATTATTATCTTTGCGCTTATTTTAATTTCAGATTATTATGTAGCAGGTATATTATTTTACGGAGATAGTATATTTCCATCACATTTATCAAAATATAACTTACTATTCTAATAATTCATTAAATATAATAATTCTGTTTTGCATAGATAACAATCGCATTTTTATAATGAACCTTTATTACAATATAAGTGCTATGGGCAAAGTAAAAATTTAATTAAGTAAAATTTGTAGTGTACATAATTAAATACGTGCTTGCATGCTGTATTGTATATATATATATATATATGTATGATATAAATAAAAAAAGAAATGCATTTTTAAAAAAAACATTTGCAAAAATTCAGCATGGCCAGTTAAAGAATTTCATTAAACTGACGCGACAAAGTCTCCTCTTCGTCGGTAACATCCGATTACTATCCTGCAGTACCACGCTCGCTGCAGCATTTTTCTAGTGACTATCGCTGAACATTATTCGAATGACCTGCTCGGAACTGTTCAGCGATCGCCGATTTCGGGCCAGTCGATCTAACGGTGGTGGTGTCTAACACCAAGATAAACTCGCGGATTGTCCGATCGTCGTGCCGGTCGCGCCTGCCGGATGTCGACTATATCGATCCATCGAACTGGACCCGCGAGCTACCGTGTCGCGCGGGCCGTCAGACGTAACGGACAGGATAGTAAAAGCCCTCTGGTTCCAGTTGGTACGACGGGTCCGTTCGTACATCCGTCCGTACGTCCATCCGCTCGTACGTCCGTCAGTCCGTCGGATAATACCAGAGTTCACCTAAATATAACTCAGATGCGGAGAAACGGAGGGAAGCGCGCGCGCGCGCCAGCGAGCGGACGAACAAGCGAGCGAGCGAGCGAGCGAGCGAGCTAGTACGAGAGAGGAGAAATGCGAGGGAAAGCACAAGAGAGTGAGGGAGAAAGAGAGAGGGATGGCGCGATAGAGGGTAGTGGGGGGAGGAGAGGGGGATAGAGAGGGAGAGAGAGAGAGAGAGAGAGAGGACTCACCGCTACGCGTCCAGCTTGCACGGCCAGTTGCAGCTGCATGGACATCACCATGGCCATGTATTATTTTGTAGCATGCTTAATATATACGCTCGAAGAACGGATCGAGCCGAATTTCGACCATGGGACGATGATTTCGATTTTCCGTAATTAAATGTGTATTATACACGCACACACGTACGCACGCACGCACACATATGTATACATATTCATATGTACATAGACTGCATCGCTGATGAACTCCGACTCGATCGATCGCTACGTTAAAATCTTCACGAGATACATTAATATCTCTTGCATGTATATAATACAATACTGCGAGTCAAAAATTGTCGATCGATTCGAACGAGCAAAAATAAAAACAAGCACCATGAACTGTCATTCTGCAATTTCAAACTGTCGTTGTATATATTCTTATGTAAAAAAAACGTAGGTTCTCTAGGATGACGCGAAGATTTATGTCTTCTCAGAAATAGCCATTATATGTATAGATATCCCCTCCCCACCTGAAGAAATTGTTAAAAAAACCTATTCAAAAAATAAAAATTATAATAGACTATGATAAAAATAATAACTGCATTGTGTGTTTAAATATTCTAACATTTAAGTTTTAAATTCAATTTTGTTTGAATCGAATGAAATTTTAGTTAAATTGAAAGAAAAAAGTATATAATTTTATCATTAGTTTTTTTAATATATTGTAATATATACAAGACAATTCATAGTATGCAAAGTATCTGTGATACTACAATTTTATTCTCATTATAAAATGCCAAAATGATATTTTATGTATTTAAGTATAATAATTGTGCATGATATGAGAATTACATTAATAATTAGATAATTTCAGTAATGTGTCTCCCTTATCACTTTTTACAATAACGATTATTTGATCTGTGGTAATTATGATTGTTATATGAGAAAACTCAAGTTTCCTCATTAGCATTAATTCGCTTAATAAGCTTTTGAGAAATAATCATCTATTGTCAAAATTCTTTTCATTATTTTATGAAATAAATAAAAGTACGTTACACAGAAATTATTTTAAAATTACAAAATATAAAAAAAATTTGTTATCTTATTTTCTCTTCTGCTTGTTTTCTTTCAGATATTTATAAAATAAAATTATAAAATAAAATTAAAAATGTATTAAAACATATAAGAATTAATATATAAAAAGAAAAAGTTTTATCAGAGATCATTATTTACTTATTATTATTATTCTTCACAAACTTAAATGCTCATTTAAAAAAACATTAAAAAGATATTTTGTAAATATTTTAATAAATAGATGTGATAAATCAAGTAAATATTATTAAATCTTTTGTCGTGAAAAATCTTGCAATTTTTTTGTATTTATTTTAATTATTTCGTAATCATTTTTAGTTTTTTTGGTTTAGTTGTTTTTTGTATTCTTCTAGGCAGAAACTTCTAGAGAACAATCTACGATGAGTCGCGTTTAATTTCTTGACGTCGATTTCTTTTCTCTCCCGCTTTTTTCCAATTAATTTCTTATTATTAATTATACAAAATATTTTATAATAATATAATTAATTTAAAAAAAGAGTAGCTAAGGATGAGATAATGTGAAAAACATGAGATAAATTCTAAATTAAAAATTCAAACGATAATAACAAGTTACTTTCATTTACTCAGATTAATTTCATTAACTTTTCTGATTGTCCCGGAACAGTTATGTTCATAACCGATCACTACTTTCTCTAAGAAACGGGTTTTCGGGTTCAATCTGATTTACCCTTCAATTCCAATCAGCCGCCGTTAATGTGGCGCTAAGCGATCAGAATGAAAATGTTTGTATTTGAAATACATTTAACAATGAAACGAGATCAAATTTGATATGATAAATCCCAACAATTTGCTATACGTTGCAATCGTTGTCAAATAATGTAAAAAGTGAATAAATGCATTGGTTCTTTTTAAAACGATACGTGATATAGAAACTTCAAATTATACTAAAATTACCATAAATTGTTTTTTCGTTGCTTCTTTTTTGTTATAATTATCAAGATTAGCAAAAACGTTCTTATTAAAATAATAAATAATAATAAGGCTCTGTAATTGCATTAATTTTTCTTTGTTAACGGTCGCTTTTTAGATTATTACTGCCATGAATTTTTCTATGACTAATCTTACTATTTTAATTTATTGACTTACAACATTATGATAATGGGAAGAAAATGAGAATACCACTATGTAGCAATATTGTAGATTTCCAATTATTTTATAATAATGTACTTACTGTAACATTGAAAATGACCCGATCGGTGTCGAAACGTTTGCAAAATTGTTTTTATCTTTGTGTTTCAAATTAAACGTTCTTCATTACATAACTGGCTCGCTTAGCCTTTCAATTGTTCTATTTTGTTCTTATTAAATATTTTAAAGGAAATTCGTTTAATCCTCCCGTTTTCATGAGCGCGTGCATGCGCATGTAGAAAATATATTACCCGAATTTTGCTTATCGTCATGACAATTGCAATATATAAAAAGATCATTAAGATTGTAGGATTATTTTGTGAAAACCTTCATCGGGCATATAATCAGAGGGTTGGCTTATTTTGATTAATGTCGAATGCAGCGCGCGTTTTAGGACCGCAATGTTAACCATTGTAAATCAAATTTTCCTCTTTACCAATGCAATCCGAACCGCCTTCGAGAATATCGAACCGATACAGCAAAACCAATGTATATATAGTTACATAATTTTAGAATATCCGTTCTATTTTACTAGACTTATTTATCAAATCGCGCTTTATCGGCTATCAAGTATATGATTTGACAATGATTTCAAATCTATATGTATTAATTTAAAATAAAATTAAAATTAAGAAGTAAATAAAAAGAGTAATTTAAAGTATTATAAGAGAGTCGCTGTTTTAAATTGATTAAAGAATTTAGTAACTCTATTTTATAAAAGACGCTGAACGCGTAGGATGCTGTCTGTATAAGAGAGGGCGCAGTTTATCGAATAACTTGGAAGAAATGTCAAAAGTCCACCAGGTACTCTCGTTAGATTCATTTTCCACGAGACTCGTGCTTGCAAAGCGCAAGACGCAAGCGGAGAAGCGCGGATATCTCTCGCGTAGCGTCCTTACGTCCCATTCGAAAATAATACGGCGCCTCTCGTTAAATTACCCGCCCACGCTCGTTTCGCGTCGTCCGCGCGTAATGCGTCACCCCCTTTCCGCCTCACCATCCCCCGAGTTTTCTCTCTCTCTCTCTCTCTCTCTCTTTCTGTACCCTCCCCGACGTAATGTACATAAATACATTTAATCTCGCGCTCCTGCTGCCCTCCTGATATTTTTCGAGAGATCGATCGAGCCGCGCGGTCCCACATTTTCCCTGCTAATTCCGAGATCTCGTTTGTGAATTTCGGTCGACGTTGGCGCGTTCCAAAATTGGTATTGGCGATCCCTGGCAGCGCCGAGTTTCTGGCTCGAGCGCCGGGGGTATGGCAGAAGCGCGCGGCTATAATAAAGGCGCGCTCCCTCCCCCCCCCTCCCCTCCCCCGCCCG
>NW_017277774.1:1831473-1877917 GCF_001594065.2 Cyphomyrmex costatus
TATACATATATATAATATATATATATATATATATATATATATATATATGTATGTATAAACCTTTCGACCTTATAACGAGAAATTCTCACGCGGCGCAGTTCTCTCGCTGCGTATCAAATTGATCGTATTATTGTGCTACCCCCCGAATCGATACCGCGGTACATTATTGATCGAAATTATATTCGAATCGCAATTGATCGCTTGCTTGACGACCGACAGAGAACCCGAATCATCAGCGGACTAGAGCGCACTTGAGAGCGCGCTCTTGTTGTTCCGGATAGCTCTACTCCCCATTCGCGCATCCTGCGCGAGAGGCACGAGGTAGCACGCGTTGCCGGTCCCGGAAAAAGCCTCATCCGTTTATACGTTCTACAAAGCGCGCAACAAAAGTCAGAGCCGATGTCGCACGAACGCTCCCGACGTCACTCGAAGTTACGGCGAGATGGCGAGGAAGATGATACGACGGGACGAGAGAAACGGAGGGAGAGAGAGGGGTCGAGCGGAGAGATAGAGAATGTACTTGCGGGAGCGAAGGGACAGGGGGATGATACGATGAGAAGGGAAGAGCGTTCGACGCGCGATGGACGCAACAGACTAAAAATCTCGGATATTTTCGGCCGCGTTCGGCCACCGTCGGATGTAAAATTTATACAAAAATACAAATGCACGACGAATATTAGCTGGCGTTATGTATATTAACCGAGAGAGCCGTCCGCGATAAATTCCCGACTTTGTTCGACGTTGACTGGCGTTACGTTCGCGCGACCGCAGCGCCATAATAATAAAAAAAGCTGTAATATTAATCGTAGCAACGGGCCGCATAATTATTCGCCTGGCGACGCAAAATAGGAGAGCGAGTGCTAAAATAGTATTTGCAAAGCTAGGTTAAAAACGAATAATAGAACAAACAGGTATCCGATCAATCGACAGATCTAAAAGCAGGGCCGACTGTAAATTCACGGTGACCCCTTATCCGTCAAACCGTTTCATCATTAACGAGCGATATCGATTTTGTTATTAATTTAAGAGTAATGCAACAAATAGAGCTAAAATCGAAATACGTTTGATAAAATTCGATATTTAATTCCTTTTTTTTTTTTATTTAGCATGAAAAATTACATTTAGGGGCTCTTGATCCCCTACTGTAATCATATTATATCATGATGTCAGAGAGGCAAAATAACCATATGAATATTTTTCCTGTGCCGCACGCATAGAAATAAATTAGTTTTTTTTCGCGTGTCACACAACTCGTATTCGACGGGATAGATTTATGAAACGTGGACTAATAATATAGAGATGGCTGTAAACCTTGATTAACTATCATAAAAGATCATAATCCAATATGACCATAGTAAAGAGCCGAGTGCCTTAATGTAAATTTCGCAAACTTTAGATCTAGATTTAACGTTTAGTTTCGACGTTGATTAAGTGTAGACTTAATCACAATGGGATAAGCAGGAACTTTACTGTCATATCTGAGATATATTGCATGCTACACTATTTATTTATTGTGATTCGCGTGATAGATTGAAAAGTAGGATGTTGCAATTGTAAACATAATTAGGACTACATTACTTATAAGCCAGCCAGTACCATTTAAAAATGTAATTTAACCAAAGGTTGAAATATTAAGTATACATATATTATCTGTTTTATTCTTGTATTCTATATACAAATATTTATATATTATAGAATTATCTTAAAATAATACAAATATTTTTAGAAATTTCAAATGTTTTTTATTGCCTTTAAGACAAATCTGTATACATATATTAAACTTAGACAAATATGAACTTTAAAGTTCATATATATGTATACCTCATAAAACATATATTAAATAATATATTTTAACCTAGGCGGAATTTATGTAATGTTTAGCTAGGCATAATAGATATAACATAAAAACAAAATACTCATATCTCCTAAAAAATATATTTCTTTATCACAATGTTCTTTTATTAACACAGCTTTGCAGCAGACTTAACAGAATAAATGCACTGTTTCTTTTTTTTTTAGAAATCTTTTTCATTGGACTGTAATATATTTTGAAGGTTCTTGTGTATTTCTAAATTGCTGCATGTGCAATGTCATTTGCTTTGTGAATTAATGCCTTCGCTATCCTCTGCTTGAAAATATATCTGTAAAGATAACACAATAATAATTTTTACATTTCCTTATGAAAGTAGTATTAAAAAAGTAGTATTAAAAGCATCTTTAATTTGTGAACAATATTATGTTGTTCTAATACAGATATTTGCTTATTTTTGACAGTTCACCAAGCATTTATAAAATACCTCTCTCTCTCTCTCACATACTTATAAAGATTTATATAAGTAAGAAAAACGATAAAAATTACTTATACCAATATAAACTATATATGGCAAAAATTACAATTTATATATTATATTATATATGCATTACTATTTTTATTTATTATATATAGATATACGTGAGATATCTTTACTGTTACAAAGACAAAGTTTACTTCTTATACCATAATACTTCTATTTTAAAAGAATTTTACAATGTTGACTCTCAAATATTATATCTCTGTGATTTAAAAAGCACTTTACAAAATTTCAAGTTTTACTCCATGACACAAAAACATTTATATATTGAGACAACACAAATATTACTAAATATTATAATATGTAACATACAAATAATGTTCATCAATTTCTTTGACAAAATAATAAAGGTAAATAATAAGACTTTATAAATAATAATAAGTAGTAATAACTTACATTGCTTATCAAGATAAATTTTCTGTATTCTCTTGAACACGCTATCTTTCTCAGACATCCGTCTACCTATAATAAAACATGCAAAATTATATTATAGTATTATCCTGTAACGTATAATCTGTCATAACGTTTACAGTATTCTCTCTCTCTCTCTCTCTCTCTCTCTCTCTCTATAGAATCGGACATACATATCAACCATACCGTAACATGATCCTTCCGCTGGTCGGTGAAGTCCCCGTAAGTTTCGCGTCGTCGCTAATTGTTCCGCGCCGATGTTATTTCAGATTGATAAAGCAGCGCAATTTGCGGCCGTATGTATCCCGTCGAGGCTGCCACATGGCGTCGCGACGCGTTGCCATTTTCATTAACGCGTTATGCCGCCGCCGTCGCCGCCACGAGAGACGAGCATTCGGTACGCCACGAATGTGACAGCCGGACCCGAACGCTTCGGTTAAGGTCGAGCGGATTCGGTCCCCCTCGGATTTAAATATCGGCCGGAAATAGGACCTCCGTTCATCTCGCGCAGCATCGTGGAAAGCGGGTAGTAGGGGCTGCCGGAGGAGGTCCTTTCGATCCTTTCTCAAGCAGGATTGCGTTGCAGACTGGCAGAATTACTATAACAAAGCAGCATTTCTGTATTAAATAGATTAATTTTGTATTAGACTTACTTTCGCAATTTCAATTTGTTTTTCGATCAAGTATGACTGACGTAAATTTAATATGTCTGACATCCCTTAAAAACACGTATCTATAAACTTTGCTAAATTATATTTTATATGGATTACATGGATTCTTCAATTAATATAGAATTCTTTTTATTGATTTTTCAACATTTTCCAACAAAACAGTAAAAGATGAAAAGTTTGTAAACAAGCAGTTGGAAATAAAAAATATTTCGGATAAAATAAGCTTCAAAAATGCAAACTGTATAACGAGATACACATTACTTATCTAATTAAAAGAGACAAAGAGAATACATTTTTTATTTAAGTATTACGTTAAAAATATTGAAAACGAATTTATGGCAATAACTTCTCTTAACGTTGCCACTCATTTTAATTAGTTAGAAACTCTGATAGATAAATTATTTGATTTAAAGTTATTCCATATAGTAATCGTGGGGAATATGAAGCAAATGGAATATCGACCACAATATTTAAAATTGTGGTAAAGATGTGAAAGCAGTAACAGTTTAATATAAAATATGTAGACGATAAAAACATTAAAAATGATTTTGTATTTGATCTCTTTTTGATAATTGACAGCGCTTATCTATTGATACTTTCGCAAAAATCAATTTCAAAAAGTTTATACAAAATATTGTTCATAAAAAATTTAGAAGCAAAAATAATAGCGCTTATTAGTGATACAAATCCTAATGGACGATAAAATCAATTAGGAAAGAAGACGTGAAAGAAAATTGAAGAAAGACTGTATATATCAATTCGACCGTAAGTTTTTGATGTACAATTTTACTAAACTCTTTAAATTAAAAATCTATTAAAATATATATGTAACAGAATAATTTTGAAAATAAAAATATAACGAAAAATTGAATCGTATTCGGAAAGAAACATTATAGTGATTAATGTAAATTATTTGATTTTAACATTAATTATATGATGAATAACGATTTTTCACGCGCGAGACCTGAAGCTAAAAAAATACTTATGAATATTTCCAGCAATGGCATAATTAAAAAAATAAGCACACACATACATATACACTATATATTGCAGTATATACAGTGAAAAAAATTTCTGGTTGAAAATGGATGAATTAGAAATTCGGGTTAAATTTATTAGAATTCTAGTTGAGATAACTGAAATTTTAGTTCATACATTATTTTGGTAAAATCTACTAGAATTCTCATTTTACCAGAATAATTATGTCAATCAAAATTCTAGTTAACACAACTAGAATTCTAGTATATTTAGAGTCGGTTGCTCCACTTTTCGGTAAATTGTATCCATTAGGTAAATCTGGCAATCCGCGTATGTGATTGGTCATAATCTTGATACTTACCTAACAGGTAAAATTTATCGAAAAATGGAACAACCAATCCTTAACCAGAGAATTCTGATTCGTCCATTTTCTACCAGATCTATGCTATTTAATTCAACCAGACCATTTATCTTAGTGTAGCTTAAAAAAATCAATAAGTGATTCTTAAGGGTATTTCACGGAGACATATATATATATATATATATATATATGTGTGTATTATATACCTAGATAGAAACTTAAAAATTGAGTTTCATTAGTTTCTGTATTAGATCATCGTATGACTAACTTGTCGGGTTCACTCATCGTTGATGAAATTGGAGTCAGGAATATTGGAGTAACGTCGCGCGGATAGACGAATAATTATTCTATTACAATAGCAATATATATTTAGTTGCAACACATTACCCGCGCACTCAATAATAAGTGCATCTCGCAAATATCCGGATGTAAGAGTGTTGGTGATACAGCGGCGATCGCTAGAAACCGTGCGAGCGTGACTGTACAGGTTTCCTCAGGTATGTACGAGCCAGGTGGAAACGTACTTGCGAAGGTAAACGGGATCTCTTCACGCTCGACCTCGTCCCAACTTCGATTCGCGACCAACGATCGACCAATGATCGACGAGAGTCCACCCGCGAATTATCACGTACGTAAGGCTGCGCGGCGAATTTATTTCGCATATGCGACACTATTGTTGCTGCGCCACAATTACGTCGGAAATCTATCGCGAGGCGAGTTATGGCGAGACACGCGCGCCCTGTGGTTAATCCTGGACTACTACAGGGAATGTTTACGAACTTCACCCGACGGCTTCATTCGCAAATTCTTTAGCTAATTTGGAGCTCGTTATTCCTTTGTGCAAATCAGGAAAGATATCGATAATTTTTCCAGTGTAAAATCAACAAAAATTGTACAAATAAATTTTATTTGTTATAATATTTAATTTCAAACGAAACTTGCATGCTCTTTTAAATAGCATATGATATACCATACATTGGCAAAAGTGATATAAATATTTATAAAGAAAAAATAATTTTCTCTCCAAGAGAAAGTTTCATATACTGTTTGTAATGTTCGCAAACACGTTGTATTGAAAGGAGGGATTGACTTTTTTTTACGCGCTCATTAAATTTATACGAATAAATCCTGCATATAGAGATTTCCCCCATGAGCCTCTATCTAACTCTAGGTCCTTCGATACAAATGCTCGCGATACGAATCTTCGAAAGCGAGTTAACGGCAGGCGTTATTAGCGCGACAAGGTGAAACCCAGGGGCAGAAATGTCTATTGATTTTTCGAAGAAAACTCGGCATCCCTTCTCTTGGATCCGCCGCCGCTAACCTACATTCGAGTTATAACGGCGGTACGAAGTCTGATAAAATGCGTCCGATAATGAGACCCGCGGCGTATCGCGCCGATAACAAACTCGTTATTTTTTTTTCCTCACGGGGGAAACAGATTTGCTGATTTTTCGCATCTAAATTTCGCTTCCTCGCAAAATTATTATACATTCTCGGATCGATGTCGCGATGATGCTCTCTGTGCTGCGATACCGATATACCTCTATTCCGCGCCGGTACCATACGTTTTCGCCGATTGCGTTCGAATTTCGGAGGGCAACGTAACGTGGCACCATTTAAATGTTCCCGTTTTCGAGGATGAACACGCCAGGATGTACCACCGAGCAACGGAGAGGGCGACTCGGTCGCAACCCCCCATTCGCACTCGCACCGAGGGGGATCGATCCGCGTTCACTCTGCGCACCTACCCCTGCGGCAAAACCCAAATCCGAACCCCGCTCGAAGAGCAGGAGCAACGCCGGCTAAAATCGTCCAGCGTTTTTAGCCGGGGTAAATTTTCGATGCCACCCTGGTTAAGCATGGTGATCTATGCGATTCTCTCCCTATACTCGCACTTTTTTTATTAAGCACTGAAACTGATAGAAACCGACGTAGTTTCAATGAACTCCGACTCGGTACGGGAAAACGGGTCCCTTTATTCCCACAATGGGCTCGCGAAGATTTATATTAATTCCGATTTCCGCTTCTGTAAGAAAAGTATAACTACACCGAAACTAATAAATTACACTGTACTACAATCTTCATTCATTAGGGCGAAATTATCCCCGCTGGTGCAATCTAACTTCACCTTACGATGATATTGCAAGAGCGCTATTAGTAAAACGACATTACTCTCTCTTGAGACCGCGGCCATCAAAAGAAAGTAACGGACTGTGGCGACTATACCGTAATTATATATAATGTGATAAAATATTGCATACGTGAGCTGGTCTACTTTGAATGTGTGATTCGCGAATAGATTCGTCGATGAGGAAACATTGTTTTATATCAGTTAAAGTGAATCAGTTGCTGTCGGGTGAAATTCAGGATGAGAGAAAAGTCGCGGGAGATATTTTGGTTAGCTGACTTTGGACACACGCGAGAGATGTGTATAAATTTCTGTGCGGATATAAACCGCGAGTTCCGGCGCACACGCGCACCTCGCGCCATTCGCGGAGAGTGCATCTGCTGGTCCACCGCCACCTTCGAATATTCGAGATGGAAAATTTACAATCGGGTTCGCGGAGAGTTGAAGATACGCAGAAGGCTTGTACGGTTCTGTGAGGGCGCACGATCGATACGGAAAAGTTCCTCGAAATCCTGAGTAAAGCTTCGTTCGCCTCGCGCTGTTTCGCGTAATCGCGATCGTCAGATCGACCGGATTTGTTCCCGTTCTATGCGTAATTTCCTACGATCCTATATACGATCGTTCAAAACGAAAGTCATCTTCGACCGGCTTCGTGAAAAACGAGACCGAAATGCGATAAAAAGGTATAACACAACGGCATACCGTGCACATTTTAATTTCATTAATTTCTTGCGCTTTAACCGTCAGCGATGTTTGCCTTTCTCGGGGAAGCTTTAGGGTTAATTTTCCTGATAAGATGAGAAACCTTTCAAGTTAGGGAGCGCTAAAGGAAACGTGGCCTCGGAGGATGTCCATCACGGTCATCTCCAACGGAGAAGATAGGGCGTGCGCCCCCTTTCAAAGAAAATGAGATTGATCAGGCATGATATAATGATAATTTTTTTCGATCGCAATCTATTGATTCTGTCAATTACATTTTTTCTTACTTTTGTCCGCAATAAAAGGTTACGCTCATTTCATTATGTCAGTATTAGCTAGTATTATGCTTAAATATGTGATAATACAAAGTTAAGATGATTTAAAAAATAATTTTACTAACATATAGAATCAAAGAAACTCGAGCAATATATATATTCTATTTTTTATTTTATATGTTATGGTAAGAAGTTTTTTCTTAAGAAGAAGAAATAATATTACAAAGTTATATAAATTAATACATAAAATGATGGTATTGTGGCATCTCATTTACATTTTATATAATAACTTGATTATTAATCAATATGTATATGAATTTAAAATTTAACGATGACATTCATTAAAGTGTTGTTTAATCGATTCTAGCCTCAAAATTACAAAACATTTGTTTACCAATTATAAAAATGTGGCGACATTGTATAATGGCTCGAAGGGAAACAAGAGTGGATATTATGATTTTCTACAAAAATAAACTTAAACAATCAGTTTTGTTTGAAAACAGAAACTGCTCAGCATTAAAAATCTATAGTACGTATGATTTATAGAATAATTATCTTGACATAAAAAATCTCGAAAAAGGAGCTCAGTAATTAGTATTCTTAGAGGGCCACCCCTAAGCATTAACAAAATTCCATGTTGTTATTCAACTTTGTGTAACTCAAAATATATACAGCAAATTAAAATGTTAAATAACAAACACACTTAAATATATACTTACAATATTATATATATATTATATAACATACATATATGTATAATATGTATATATATATTAGATACATATTAAGAAGTATGTGTGTAAATACTATAAAATGTACCTTCAAAACATTTCCGCTTGAAAGTAAAAATACATTAGAATAAGTGCTCACTATTGTAGATTGGTTAGCGACTGAATAAATAATTCCATAAAATATCACTAGAAATCGCTACCTAATAGTGGAGATTATTGAAGAGCCACGATATCTACACTGGACATTATATCATCTTCTTCTCTAATAATAAATGTTATGTTATAAATATTATCTTATAAATGTTATCGCAACTTTTAGAAAAATAAATGTGATGTAGTGGCTGGTTAAAAAGATAAAATTTGCAGAATAAATTTCATTTATAAATATATAGCGGTATGAAGATTTGATTTTTTATGGCATGCGTGTGTCCTGCGTAAACGAATAATTGGGTTAAAGAATAGCGGAACGAACATCCAATTTTGTGTGTTCATTGGACATTCAGTTGTGAGGGATCGCGTAAACGAGAGGACAAGAGAGAACCAACGGGCGAGCCAGTGGGAGGAGGGTAGCAGAAAGTTGTCGATGATCAAATGATTTTCAGGAATCGCGAACGAATCGAGGGGTTTGCGCGCACGATTCGCGTGCATTTTCGAAATTCCAGCCAGGGAGAGAGCCATTTTACATACGGAATTAACGTTGCGCACGCGTGGCTATATATGCATTCGCTGCGTATAACTATTCCAATCCAAACGAATCGAATAGCTCGAAAGTCCATTCATCGCAGCGTTCATCTCGATATGTGCGCTGCTCATGCATCATTGATGCATAAAAATGTACCGGACACGCATTCTCTGCCTTGTGATGTCGTTACCTCTCTTTTCATCGTGACATATTAACAGTATGAGAACACTTTCGTATTTGAAATCCAGAAAATTACGATAGACACTTTTCGATTATACATAAATATATATTCGCGATTAGCTGCAATTTGTTTATATTCTGCTAAATAATACGATGCGAACCAATTAATATATTAAAACAATATATCAGTTATATCATTTAGGAGACTGACTTGAATAGAAATCGCGTACGTTAGCGCAGTAACTTGAAATGTGTATCGAGTACGAATATTTTATTTAAAGTATAACAATTCAATTAGAGACGGATTATGTATGCAGTTTGAATGTTTTAATTATGTTTCTAATTTTTTTCATACGTATTAATTTCTTAATTCTATTTATCGACGACTCTCGCGCGGATTTATCTTTTACTTTATCCTTATTATTGTTGGAGACAGATTAATAATCATCATATTATCTAAAGACATAGCACTTCTACGATGCAGCAGAAAATAATGATTCATCCACGGCGAAAATAACTTTTATAAGAATATATGACATACTCGTCCAGCTCGTTCTATCCACTCGTTTCTTCAATTATAACGACGCGCATCGTTTGGTTCCTCCACTTTTCAGAGCGTCGAATACCCCGTATCTCAATATCCAATTCTACTGAGAATTTCCGAGTTATATTTTCACCGAAAAATAAAAAGAGAAGGATAAGGAATGAGAGAAGAAGATAAATATATTTTAATTAAATAATTTTATTGTGCTGAAAAACTCTTTTGAAAAGATAGCGCCAACATAAAATTAATATTCTACATTAATATATATATATCGTAAAATTACCATAAATAAAGTTTGCATTACATAATAACGGTATAGTTATAATAAATATATTAATTCACAAGCACGTTTTAACATTACGTTATTAAAAAGTTAACCTTTGCAAAAGTTGACTTTTTTTTACTAGGAAGCCACTGTATCGTAGGTTGAGACAAAAAATACGATAAATTACAACAATTTAATCATACTTAAAAAAAAAGAGAGAGAAGCTGTAAACGATTTTAAAAATAAACTTCTAAAAGAGTTAACGAAACATTTTGGAATTTTTGTTGAATCCAAAATATAGTACGAAATAATATCGACATTTGCGCTCATATTTATATATGTGTTTAATCAAATACTTTTATATTGACAGGTACACGTTAATATTTGCAGTAACACAAATAAAATTATTTCTAATTCATATGCGATGCGGGGGAAAAGGCGCGTCGCCCAACGGTTCGCGTTGCAGAAAATCTCACGGCTACTGCCGGGTTAACGAGAGAGAGACCCGTACGGTATGCATCTCGGCGTTATATCTTCGCACTTTGCGCCGTGGGCGTTACAGCGTGTCAATACATTTTTCTCGCCGCGTTCCGGTTTGTCCGCATTTCGCGTATAATCAGCGCAACATCAAGCTCCGCGTCGGTACCGTAGTCCGTTGGCATTACGGTTGGTCGGTATCCACGCCTGGTCGGTACTGCAGAGCGTCGATAATAGGCCGTCGTCGCTTTTATCCATCGGAATTGCGCCCGTCGATAATTCGTAAGGGATGAAAGGCGGGAAATGGAAGAAGGAAGGACGAGAAGAAGATGATGACGGGGTAGAGAGAGGCCGATTGCGAGTGGAGTCGGGCCAGGACGTAGGGAATGGCGGAGGATGACGCGGGTGGGTCGGAAGGACGAGGGAGGATATATATAGGGTGAGGGTGGATACAGGGTAGGGGCAGAACGCGCACTCTTGTGGAGGAGGACGAGTGAGCGAAGTGGTGTGTGGAAGGGTTCGAGTGGCAGGTGGGAGGGAAAACGAGATGAAGGTGGGAGATGAGAGAGAGAGAGATGGAGCATAGTCCGTGAGGGGTGGGGAAGTGGGGTGTGGGTTGGACGATGTCATTTTAGATATTCGATGGAACCTGCACTGTGCGAGCACGTTGGTAATACTGCGCACACAGACGGTGCAATAAAGAAGATGATGTCTCGGAGAAGAGTAGGAATTATACGCGGTTGACGCGCGGAAGATTGGTTCTGTGACTTCTAGTTCCGATTGCGAGAGTAGAGGGCAACTTGTTATTTCGTACCTATACTACGCTATACGGTTGGTGCACGCAAAAATGACAATTGTTGCGGGGAACCTATATATATTGGAACCCTAACGTTGTTCAGTCTTGGTCCACCCCTTCTCAAACTTTGCTCCTCTATATCTATGTTATGTCAGGAACTGCAATTTAGAAAGAGAATTCCTGGCCAAAGTTAGCTAAGCGAGATTCGCTCAAGCTTGTTACGCGACCGCAAAAATCATAGTTTGTCGAAAGCTATAGGCATGGAATAAGTCAATCGCGTCAACCAAGATTTGTCCTCATTTAAATAAATTCTTTTTCTACTTCCACCAAATATTAGACTTCACGAACAGACGTGAAATCGCTAATTGAGATTGATTAATCAAATCTGTAGATAAGACTTATCTGCAAATTTAAACCACATGCATAATTTCCTAATAAAAGTTTGCAATAACCCACGTAGCGGAAAAACTAATTCTGTTGTATAAACTTAATATCATTGTTAAAATTAACTTTTTTTTATTGCTCAAGAGAGAGAGAGAGAGAGGGAGAGAGAAGAAAAGATTTTAAATTTCCATAACAGAGTTGTAAATATTGCGAGGTTTCAAAGATATCTCGCACCCTAGAATTAATTATCTAAAAGCTAGGATGTTAAATTAAACTTTATAAATCTCTCGATGCGCAGTCTCGATATAATTACTGTTCAATCGTTTGAGATTCCTGCGAATTTTTCTCAATACACGCGCGGTATATGCTCGTATAAGCGCGTATTTGCGCAATGTAACGTATACATGCGATCGCAATGGAAGAAAGCACTTAACTGATTTATCCTACGCAAACACCGCTTTGCTGCATACACTCTGCGAACGGGATGAATAGCGCAACGATATATCGTCTAATTGACTTGATGTATATTGTTGTTCGGCAAACCGAGATTCATCAACCCCGAGTTTTCATACTTCACGAGCAACGAGTAGCAACTTTAGAAAGACAAATATTCCAAGTAAAGGCAAGCTTATCCCTATCCCAAGGAAAGAAGAAACACTTGGAAATTCCACATCGAGATACTCCTATAATATTTACTCTCAACCAGCTTGCCTCACGTTTTGTTGCACCCTGCTAATATCGTCGTGAAAAAAAAAAAAAAAAGACTTAACGAAGTCAAGCGCGCATTTGAATCCTATAATAATAAGATTCGCCAGAAACGTTACCGAAACTATTATGGTCTTTTAAAGAGGCTGATCTCATAAATCGATAGCTTTCATCCATCACGTTGGTGCATCATCGCGTCGGTCACGCGACAAAAATTACAGTCCGGCGAGACGTATTAGTGATTCTTATAGTTGTTTGCGCCATGCGATCGAACGCGACGGGATGAAATTTACCATAGGTCATGGTGGGCCTTAACCACGCGCTTCTTGTTAACGATCCTGCTTTAAAGGTCCACGAGATACGCCTCTTATATGTATGTGTGACAAATTACATACACCATAAACTCGGCGCAATAACAATAACGATCGAAGGCAAAGATTGGAGAGAAGTCGAGGAGGAGAAGGAGAAAGAATCGTTTATTGATGTCTTGAGATAGCTAATAAGTATCAGTGGGATGCAGAAAAATGTGACAAAATAACTTGTGATAAATTTATGAATATATAGTTTGCTTACGTTTATCGATTGTCAAATTATAAATTGAGTTTTATAATTAATTGGAATATGAGATGACTGTATACCGCTTTTCTGTATTATTTCTTTCAGCTTATTTATCCTCTAACTAAAAGTAACTGTTTCTTATCTTAATTCTCGAGAAAGAAACTAACGGAAAAATGAACATATATCATTATTTATGAGAGAAACATTTTGCGAATGTTATAATGAATGCCTTCATTTTCGGTCATTTACAAAAGTGACGAGATTTATGACGCTTAATATATCTCTGCGTATCATTTTCGCTTTGAATCCTCCGCATCGTTACGAAGAAACGTCATCGATTTGTCCGCCGAGCAGTTTCGATCGTCTTGGGTAGGCTGGTGCTCGTAAACATTTCCTGCGACCGCGTTTTCACATCTGTTTACACGAAGAAATACCCGCGGTTGGAAGAAAGACGAAGAAAAAGTAGAGGCATCCTCCCTCGGAGTACCTCTCCTTCTCGGCAACCTCTGTTAAGGTCGGAGTGTGTGCCAAACAATCGGCCGTTCGAAAACAATTTCGCGGGCCGATACATATCTCGACGCGATATAGTCTGGTAGGTATAGGTAGGAAGAGCGACCCTCCGACGAGTACGAGAGAGAGAGAGAGAGAGCCCGGGGATTCCGAAAGCGCCTCACCTTACCCCGCCGTCCCCATGACGGTCGAGACGGCGATAAAAGCGGAGCGGTGGCGGGCGAATCGCACGCGCTCGTAAATAGAGTCGCGGGTCCATTCATGAGTTCGGCCAGCAGCAGCAGCACTGTGGCAGAAGTGGCGGTGCGCTCGTGCGTACACGCCGGAAAAGTCTTTTTCTCGGTGTGTTTTACGGGAGGTCAGGGTTACAGAGGCGAAAAGAGGAACGTGGCAAGGGGGTGCGGAAGGAGGAGGAGGAGGAGGAGGAGGCGGTGGGGCGAGAGAGTTTTACGTGCTGCTACTACTACGAGGATTCACTCCCTTTCTTCCGCTTTGTCTATTTATCTGTCTATCTATTCATCCATTGCCGTTTTCTTTCTGTACGTAACATCGATTCGCGTGTAAGAGATAAAATGAATTTGGAGCGATGCGTTGACTGCGCGCGGGTAATTTTCATGCGAATCGCGGGATTTATCTCGATCCGGCTAATTAGACCGTTCATCTCGTGGAAATTATTCGGGTAAAACGATGAGAAGTCGTTGGATTTTTATTGGAATAATTATTCTACACAAAATACAGGTTTTCAATGTACTTTGTATCATTGTACGTTGCATCATCCGTTTAGCTCCGAAGCTTTTTCAAGTTTCACCATGTACGCGCTTCCACGACCATCCGTTGCTTCAGGCCTACGAGATTAATTGATCGTGCAAGAACAACAATACATACATAATATATACTATATCGACCTAAATTAAATAAATTTAACAGTAATTACAATAGTAATTATTAAAATGTAGCAAAACATAATTTATCGCTCAGTAATAAGAGATTCAGCATAATTTTGCGAAATATTTCAGTAGCTTCTGCGAGAGGAACATAATGTTACAGTACTTGCAAAAAGTGCAAACTTTCACGAATGAGATAAATGTTAACATTTAATATTCCTAATTTTAGCTGTACAGTTTCCCTATAAAAAAGATATAATACTTTGCCTCTAAATTAGTAACAATGTCTTATCAAAAGTATAAATTGGAAGTATTGTATTAGGTAGCAAACTTAGTTTCCGCGATTTTTTTCTTTTTGTTTAAAAAAAACTCATTTATCTCGAAAGCAAAAAATACGCCAATCAAAGTATTTGCCCTCGTTAGCTATACATTTTTCCCATCTTTCGGGCAATAAGTGGATTCCGCGATAGAACGATTGATCTTTCGAAGCAATCCATTCGTTGATCCATTTTCGCACATCCCCGTAATTTCTGAAGTGTGTATCCACCAAGCCATGCTGCATCGATCGGAACAAGTAATAGTCTGAAGGAGCTAAGTCTGGTGAATACGCTGGGTGCGGAACTTCCCACTCGAGCTGCATCAGTGTTTCCTTGACGTCTTTTGCAACGCGTGGTCGAGCGTTGTCGTGCAAAAAGTATAACTTTGCGTCGATTGCTGGCTACTGCTGGCCTTTTTTCCAACAATGCTTCATTCAGATGGTTCAATTGTAATTGATATCGATTCCCCGTGATACTTTCGTTCAGTTCGAGTAGCTCATAGTAAACGACGCCTTGCATATCCCACCAAATGCAGAGCATTGCTTTGTGGATATTTCGCTTTAGTGTAGATGGTGATGGTTGGCCGAGGTCCACCCATGACCTTTTGCGTTTGGGATTGTCAAAATGTATCCACTTTTCATCGCCACAATGCGCGCCACAAAAAACTCTTTTTTTTCTGTCTGGCGAACAGAGGAATAGAGATGTTTAAGCGATTCGCATTTTCGGTTAAGTCGCGTGGTACCTATTTTTTTTTTCCTTTTGAATCTTTCCCATTGCATGTAGACGTTTGGAAACAGCCATCGGAGTAACGTTTAATAATGCAGAATTGTTGGAGCGTTTGAGCTGAGTTTTCGTCCAATAATGTTTACAATTCGGCGTCTTCAAACTTTTTCGGTCGACCTGAGAGTTGTTTATCATTCACATCACCACGTTTAAATCGCTGAAACCATTCTTGGCATGTTCTTTTCGATGGAGCATAATTGCTATATGCTTCGACAAGCAATTTATATGAGCTGCAGGTGCAGTTCTTTTTCAAATCAAAGTAATAAAGTAACATGTCGGAAAAATAATTTATCACGTTCCATATTTAATAAAAAAAAAAAAAAAGCACTGTTCGCTTAAATAAATCTTTTTGCACTGAATTTTGTTGACAAATGTCTAACTTCTAAAATGCAGCCAATTTTAGATGTCAAAATAAATTACACCTACAAGTAACGTCATCTAAATGTGAACCGCGATCACTAAGAGCACCTAATATATATTAATGTCATTTATTGTGCCTATATGTTCACAAAGAATGATACGCGAGGGATTCACCGTTCCTTCACAAAATATAACAATTGAATCATATACTGTTAATTGTGTAAATAAGAAGATACGTTCTTTAAATATTACGGAGAAATTCGATCGCTGAATATAAACGTATCGAATGGCAGCAATGCTCTCAATTTACATTTCCTACGATACATTATACGCGATACATTATACATTTTCGTTAATCTGTACTAAGTACGAAGAGACATATAGATACTTTTCGTTATTACATATTTGTTGGATATTAATATCAATCCGGTAAATAATATAAGAGACAATATATCGATATCAAAAAATTTGTGGAATCGAGAGATAATTCTCGATATCTCGAAGAATCGTAATCTCTGATTACATGTGTGCCATGCGTTAAAGCGTGCTTTCGCACTCGTGTTCTCGTAGCCGAGATAAAGTCGGGCTTCAAAACGACCTTATCGCTGATAAAGATAGCCTTATCACCCCCGACGAGTCGATAAGACGTGTCGCATAAAACGACTGCTGACGTATTCGGCTTCCTTTCTCTCTTTTTGCTCTATTAGTGATTACGGTCATCTTAATTTCAGAATCTGATGTTATGTATGTAGATTAAAGAGATTTCGTTCGGGAAATCCATAATTGATGGTTTAAATTTGAGAATGATATCTGTTTGGGTTAGTATTTTTCTCATTCTACATCTCACATGATAGCGTCTCCTTGTTACAAGATGACCAAGTGAGAAAGATCTGAGATAACGACTAATGAGACAAAGTTTATCTCGGTCCTACAATCTTGAACTGTACGTTTAATTTATGGATTTTAACAGCTTTGCTACAAAAATTTACATATATATATATATATGATATATAGGATGACCTACGTGAATTGTTCCAAATTGTTTTTTCAGAAGTTATTATAAATTATTTTATATATGGACTTAGAATTGTTATGACAAAACCAGATATCGATGTTTCGTCGTCGATACTAGACGATATTCAAAGTATCATAAGAAAAGTATGAATAGTATTAAGCCCATGGCACATAGAAAAACATAATTAGTAAGCGAATTGACCAATCACAGTTGAGAACGTAAGCAGCCGCCGCTTACGTTCTCAACTATGATTGGTCAATTCGCTTACTGATTACGTTTACGACCTTGCGTTTTTCTATGTGTCATGGGCTTTACACACTGCTACAAATTTTACGGTTATAAAAACAAGTCATTGGAACTAACGAACGAAAATTATTATTATCAACTATAAGAATTAATTTTTCAAATAAAATACAAAAAAATTATAAACATACATCTTTTATACGATAAATAATTTTCAGTAGTTACCGTCTGTAACTATAACAAGAGAAAAATTCATTTCACGTTGCGTCGTAAATAAAAGAAAACACAAAACTTTCGGATACTCTGTAAATACTTTGGAAAAAACGCAAATTTGTTTGTATCTATATGCAAATACTTTTTCCGCATATTTCTGCATATCTTGACGATTGACACTTTGCGGTAACTGTTTCTACATCCGCATGTAAATTCATCGAGATATATATATATATATATATACACGCAGAATAAATCGTACCGTTAGGACGATATTGAACTTAATTATCCCGTATCGGAAGCAAAATATGAACACATAAATATAATCACAGACATTCTCGTACTCGATAAGAATGTTTTATCCAGATTGCTCATTTGGCCGTCCCTCCCTGATTGCTCCTATATTAGCGCTCTAATTCACGAGCCGATAACAATCGGCACGAGCCGCTCGGCGAATGGAAGTCACGCGTATGCACGAGCTGTCGAATTAACCGATTAGCCTACAGCACCTGTCATCGTCCCCGGATGTTGGTGTCACCAGCGCGCCGAGGCGGCCTATGTTAACAGGTGCCTCCGATTCCGAATCGCCGTTTAATTCGAGGCTAGAGTTTTATCTTGCGGAGAATGCGAGATCGAGTGGGAATGCGATCGAAAATTGCATCGAATAGAACGGCAAACGGTCGTAAAGTACTCTGACGGCTCAGTTTTGTGGCGATCAAAAACACGAATGGATTATTGATTTTGTACAGTTTAACAGAATAATCGAACGATTCTATACGATATATATTAATTTCTATATATCGTATAGATATATTTTTAATAATATATTTATAGAAATGTTCAATTTCCAGTTTATATCTTAATCGTGAATTACTATATGGATGTTATAATTATTAAAAATAATTATACTCTGCAATATGAATAGGAAGATTATCAATACTATCAGGGAGGAGATGCAAAGGTACGCTACTCGGCGACGATGTTTTCGAGATGCATAGAGAGACGCCCGCGAAACAACTTTTGATGCCGCGGAGGCGAAAGGCGAGAGTGGCGGAAACGGCGGGAAAATTGAGCCAACCGTCCCGGTATATCTTGCTGCTGCACCACATCGTCGGTGTAATACGGTTTTCGCCGACTCTTTCTCGGAGTTACAGCTAGGCAGAATTGTGCCATAACTGTACACGAACAACGCGCGGATTTTGCCTGGTTCGACGTTGCATGTTGTAACATGCACTGCGTCTTTCCAGTTAATCCCAAGTATAATCTTTATACCGTAACCTTAATTCGGATCTCCGTTTTGAATCACTTTATTTCTCGAAAATAACCTAGAACAGTCAAGTGCGTAATAATGGACTTTAAGTAGAGAGATTTTTAAAAAACTTGTTCGATATATTTATCGAGAAGCTTGTAAAAAAAATCTTCAATTTTTTTTCTCGATACGTCCTATACGTGCATATGTCAGAGTGCACGTATTTTTTATGTTTAAATTTGATATTTCAATGAAAAACAATATTTCTCGATATAAATATTTGCGAGCTCTAAAATTCACGTGTACAACTATTCTATTATATGCTATATTTTTTTTCACTCTCTAATGGTTAAACGAAATTTTCCAATAAGCTGCTGCTTGTTTACGAGAATGTGAACAGTTCTCGTCATAGAAGCGTTTAATAAATGAAAGAATTTCCCTCTTGATTGGCGTTTTCACGACGCGCCGGACACGATTCCCGTCTTTCTGCGCATAAAGAAGTCTGCCTGGCAGTGGTTTAAGAATTCAGGCCGGAAGTGCACACAACGCAGGAGTCGCAGCTTTCGAAGACGATCGTAAAACGTCCCGCCAGATCTCTGCCGTTTCCTGATCCCCACCTTGGGTATCCCTCGCCGAGTAGCTTCGCCGAGGCACTAACGAGCGCTCCTAGTCGACGAGAAAGTTCAGAGGCGCCTGTGCGCGGCAAACCTCAGCGAACTGAATTCTGTGGGTATATATCCAAGTACAAACGACGCGTCCGTTAGGAAATATTGAGAATAATTGAAATTTCTCTCTTTCTCTCTCCTGTAACTTACGCATAATATACTCCTTTCTACAATCTGAAACCACGACATTGATCGCTTTAATCAAAAATACAAAATTAGTTTCTGTCTCAAAATCAGAAAAAATTCTTCCTACCGTGTGCGATAAATTTTTCGAGAAATTTTACATGCGAGGTATACCGAAACTATCGTGAGAAATATATATACATAAATGACTCTGCAACGTATTATCTTTTCCAGAATAGGACAGCCATTAGGATATTGTGGTGCTGAAACGGTGTCATACTTTGAGGCAAGAAATGCAACGGAAAAATAATGAATTATCACAAATCTGAGAGAGGGGAAAGAAAGCTGTAAGATTTTAAAAATAAACCCTTTTCTTCTAAGAGTTTTAAGACTATACTGAAAAAAAATGTCTGAGTAATTGGAATTTTGGTTGAAAATGAAGAGAAATAAAAATTTCCTGGTTAAATCTACTAAATTCACGTTATCTCGAGATAACCAGAATTCTGATCGATGTAATCAGAATCTTTCGAAGTATTCGGAAGTGCCAAGTGAACAGCCACCCTTTGAAGGTTAGCAAAAATCAAGTCGCAGCAAACATATACATTTAATAATAAAACTATCGAGAGAGAACTCGGCCGAAATATTAAAACAAAGTGGCAGGGGGAAAAGACACAGAACTACCGAACGCGAGCGGAAGCGCGCCACGGCTCTCGTGCCAAATTCTGAATTCCCTTCCACCTCGTGGCCGTTTTCGCGGCCGTCAGCCGTGCATGCGCGCCCCGCGTTCGAATAAGACGTGTTCGCGTCGCCACGACCTCGTCGAGTAAGCAAGGACATTCATTGGTCACAATTCATCCGCCGTGCCTTGCCTAAGCCAATCGTAACCTCGGCCGGTGTTTTTCTCCGTCCTGGAGTCGCACCGTCGTCGTCGTCGTCGTCGTCGTCGTCGTCGTCGTCGCGTATTCACGTTGGCAACTTTGCGACGCGCAATCGGCGATATCGGCGCCGCGAGACACGCGTACATCGCGTGCACGCTAGATACACGCAATGTACGCGTAGAGCGTGGATTCGACTCGAGCGGCGACGCGCGGTCGTTTCCGCGCATTCTCGCGCCGTGTCCCGCCGGCCAGTTAAAAGTCGTCTCCATGCCACCCGGTTCGACTTAGCCGCTCTCTCGCGGCACTAACAACGACCGGACATTTGCGCCGGTCGCGGCGAAATATCGTCAACGGGGAAATCCCATCGCGCGCGCTGCGTCAGGTTACGTATTTGAGGCGGCGCGGCGCGCGGCGTTTCGTCTCGATCTCATATATATACGCTTGTACCTTTTACATCCTGTATTGTATATGTAATAAAGAAACTTTAGTTACTATCGTTTCTCATTGCGATCGCTCGCCATCGATCTGCAATGGAAAAAACCCTTCACGCGCGGAGGTTTTCCATAATAAACGATCGAATAATTTCGCTACGGGCTTCGGAAATGAAATAATAATCACGAAGGTTCGCATCGATTCGAAGCGTTATCGAGTTTCTGAAAGCTCGATAAAGTGCTAAACAATAATATAGACTACTGCATCGAAAGATAAAGTTTCTTAAAATTGCGTGAAAGGAAGCGGAGGGAATATCCATCCAGATACATATCTATCTTTACGAGATTGTTCTTCTTTTTTTTTTTCCGCGCGGTTTAATAAGTTAAAGAAGCGCGCCGGTACGATATCGCGAGCTACGCTGAAAATATCTATACTCCGACGCGCCCCGCCATTTCCATCGCCGTCGCCGTCGCCGTCGAAGAGAAACCGAGCTCGGTGCTTTACGCGCCGGCTCGGAGCCGCGTCGTCGTCGTCGTCGTATACGTGTAGGCAACACGGCTCGCTCTCGGTCTCTCCGAGACCTCTCGTAGCCCGCGCGCTCTGCCTCGCGGCCGCATACGGAATGACGCGCAAAATTCGCGGAATCGGTCGACGCGGGGAGGTCAGCCGATCGTAGAACGACGGCGCACGTCCTCCGGCGTCCTTTCGCCGTCGCGGCGTCCCGATGACGCGCCCCTTTTACCCGATAGGGAATAAAAATGTTCCCGGTGAATTTTCTTAGGATGCGCGCCGTATGGAACATGGCTCGCGCGTTGTCTGTCCTTTCCCCCGTCCCCGGCCGCCCGTCGCCACGCCGCGCCGCGCCGTGCCGTCGCTGCTTGCTGGATGGCTGGCTGGCTTGGCTGGCTGGTTGGCTGGCTGGCTGGCTGGCTGGCTCGGCTATACGAGCGAGCGAGCGAGCGAGCGAGCGAACGAGCGAGCGAATGAGCGAGAGCCGAGACCTCCACTCTCTCTCTCTCTCTCTCTCTCTCTCTCTCTCTCGGGCTCTCTTGAGCTGCGCGCCGTATACAGCCAGTCAGTGGCGAGTTTCGAACCTAGTGGCGTTAGGCCGATTCCCTCGTGTTCGGGGGCCCCTGCACCCCGGAGGTGTTCTTCCCCGGTGAAGGCTGCCGCTCTCGGCGCTCCCGACGTACGTCCGAACGTCCGAAGGTCCTCTATACGCCTTACGTTTTTAAGGCCGCGCATGAAAATTTACTCACGGACGCGCTCGCTTCTCTCTTTGCCGTCCTTCTCTCCGTTTCTCCCCTTCTCTCTCTCTCTCTCTCTCTCTCTCTCTCTCTCTCTCTCTCTCTCTCTCTCTCTCTTCGATATCCGACACGCGAGCGTCGCTTCCCGGCGATTCGAGCGTATTTTCGAAATCTATAACAAAGCAGATTCTCCTTTCGAGTAAATTAATTATGTCATTCTCATTTCAATCATCTTGCAATAATTCCATGTTAATTTCGACGCAATATCGCGAGCGTATATCGATAAATAATATCGCGCGGAGCGAAAGAGAATATCGAACATATTATTTATACACACAGACGCGCGCGCGCATATGTGGCACATATACGTGCAGGCTAGATGGATAGATATATTGATGAATATTAAAGGTAATTGAACAATTGGACTCTCTCGACGAATCTTTTTCGATTTTCGCGACGGAGAGGAAAACGTTCCGCCGCCGTTTTCGCGCGGCAGTACGCTTCGCGAGCGCGTGATTACCTTGCCGGCCGCAAGGTCCTGATGGCGTCGCGCAGTGGCGCGATTGAACCGTGCTATCTCGGTCGTCTCGTAAGATATTAAGCGGCACGTCGTCGCGGCGCGATCCGCGCGCGGGCTGCGCGCTCGCAAAGTCGTTTTGAGTTTTTGCTGCGTCGCTGAAATATTTCAGCGACCGCGTCGCCGATCCGTTCTCCGATAACTTTCATCGACCGGCCCGCACTATCACGGACTTTCTCGAACGATTTTTCTCGATCGCGGGGAGCGCGCGGAACTTTCCGAGAGAGAGAGAGAGAGAGAGAGAGGATATTTAAAACGCGGATTCTCGAGAGAATCTCATTCTTTTATTATTATGTACCCGCGACGCAACCCCTCCTCGTCCATCTCGCGGCGCTAATGAGCGCCACCAATCATTCGACATAAAAGCATTGTTTACACCTGAAAAGCTGCGCACACTTCGACAATGAATTTCCTTTCGCGAACGGTCAGAGTGACATATACACAGTCCTACGATATATTAAATCCGATATTAATTATGTAATTAATTTACGCGCCGTGAATGAAACGTATCCTTCCATTTATATCAATTACATCAGGCCGTTCGAGGCGCACTAACAATATGGCATTGTGTGCGCCCTGCTGCGAGCGATCGACTTTTTCTCTCTCAAAATGTCACGTTAAGAACGCTGCGAGCATATGTTACCGTCACATCGAAACATAATTCGAGCGGGTTCGTTCTCTTTCTTAAAAAAAAAGAAAAAAAAAAGAAAGAAAGAACCGTGTAGATTGACGCCGATTTCGCGAGAGTCGTGATAACGAATCGTTTCTAGACGATCTGGCGGCGCTACCCGAATTACGATCGTACGTCGCATCATAGTGTTTCTGCGTCGATACGAAATTCGATGGACACAAAGCGCGCGTTGCGCGGCAAGAACGGTGGCGCTTGGACGCCGGTCTACGGCACTGACGTTCGTGTCGGAGTGCAGGTGGGCCGAACGCCGGCGGAAACGGCCGAGCGCGCGTTCGGGGGAAAACCGAGCGGCGCTACTCGGCGAGGAGTGTTGTTAGAGTATTCAGTAATGCTTTGCATGGCCAGCTAGCTGCTGTCGTGTGTGTCGATGACAGTCGCGTTGTCATCTGTTCGAAGTGACCGTGCGATGTTACTTGAGGAGCTAACCGGGCTACCGGCGGCCGACACTTAACGTCGCGCAGTGCGTTTTTTTCGTGAGACTGTGAATTGCATATAATCGAAGAAAAGAAAGAAAATAACGTAACGCTAACGGACACGTATCGAGAAAGAGAGACGAGGAGTGAGAAAAGACACAGTGTGAGAGAGCGTGAAAGACAGCGAGAGAGAGAGAGAGAGAGAGAGAAGAAAGAGAGCGAGAAAGAGTGGGAGGGAGAGAGAGAGAGAGAGAGAGGACGGGCATTTGCGGAACAGGACTTCATCGTGCCCACGGCCGAAGTAACGTGGAACTTCGGTTCCACGTACCGCCGCCGTCGGTCGGTTCCGGCTACTTTTCTCTCCGTTCTCACGACGAATCTCCAAGTCACGCGGAGAGCGAAGGAAAAAACGGACCGTCGCGGTAGCACCGTGCGCGGCAGTGCAGCAGCAGCGTACCAAGATGCTGTCGTCAGTGTCAGCGAAATAATAATGTGGTGCGACGTCAGTCAGGTGAGTTTCGCGCGCGGTTCCGCGCGCATCGTACTCTCTTGCTCTCGCGTGCGCCGCTCGGCCGCCGTCCTTTTTTCCCGCAACCCCCTATCCCCTCCTTCGGAGCGCACTCCCGCGCTCCCCCGTGTGCGTTTCCCTTCCTACGGCGTGTACGACACGCGTGCCGCGCGTTTCCGCGTTACGTGCCGGTCGAGGAGAGCGACGAGTTACGTGATCGCGCTCTGTGCTCTCAGCGGCGCGATCGCAAGAGGAGCGCGCGCGACTCGAGTATTTTCCTCGAGTTGGGACTTTTTCGGCTTTTTTTTTTTCTTCTTTTTTTCTCTTCTTAGAACGTCGTGAAGATCTCTCTCTCTCTCTCTCTCTCTCTCTCTCTCTCTTGAGGAAAAATTTTCAACGCCCGACGTCTCGCGCGCTCTCAACAATCCGTTCCGCGAATACCGTTGGAATTTCGCTGGTCGGAAAAGTTTCCTCCGTCGAGTGACTAGTCGGAGCTGTCTTTCTTTGAGTATAGAAAAAGGCGAACGCGCGCGGCAAAAAAAAGGGATAAGAAACGAGGACTCGCCGTTCGTTCGCGCGCCGCATCGCGCGCTTAAACGTGTCGTTCTCGAAAATCGATCGACGTTTCCGTGCTCACTCGCTCGCTTTCGGAAATCACGAGCGAAAAAAGAACAAAAAGAAAAATCTACGCGGCGAGCACGAGACTCTAACACGGCCCCCACGCTTAGGACGAACCAAGTGTCAGATTTGACGCGTGGTAACCTCGTGTTCGGTAGTTTGAATTCGAAGCGATCCCGCGTTTCCTTGGCCCGGCGGGGGGTGGCAGGAGGGCGGCCGCGAGAGAGGATGACGAGGCGAAGCTCGCCGAGGGGGAACGACGAGGTGGCTTGCGTACCGTGTGGGCCGTGGAGTCAGCGGGGAGCGCGCGTAGAGGGGGGGGTGGAGAACGAGCGACAGCGGCAGCTTGATAGCGCGGTGGGCGCTTTGCGACGGGTGGAGGAGGAGGGAGAGTTGAGGAGGGGAGGGGAGGGGAAGGGGGGTACCCCGGAGAGCGGCGGAGGCGAGTGGGGAGGATGGAGCGCGCCGGCGGGTCGGGGAGAGGAAACCTAGCGTCGGCTACGGAGACGCCTGGTGGGGATACGGTTATAACCAACCATCAAGGGGCAGCGTCGTCATGGTTACCACGACGACAACAACCCGATCTGGTCTAGGGGGGTGTTTTTAAAGACATATTCGCTTTTGCTGCATCTCTCCCCCTCTCCCCCTCTTCCCCCGGTCTCTCTCTCTCTCTCCCCCTCACTTTCGTCCTTTTTCCTTTTTCCTCCCTCATCCTGTCCCTCTCTCTCTCTCTCTCTGCCGAGCGATTGTTTTTCATCACGAGGTCTTTGAGCGGCGCGAAATGTTTTGCGACAAAATCGAAGGAGAGGGGCGCGATATCGTCGAATCGTAATCCACGTAGAGAGCGCGCACGAGTCATAATTCTGTGCCATCCGAATTGTTTTCAGAGATATTTCTCACCGCGAAAGGTTACCGTCACATGCGTTATTTAGACCAACGAATCTGTTCGCGTCTTTGCACCGAGCTCGTGAAAGATTTTGCGAATAACGTTCCACCGAATACATTCCATATTCTTCGCGCAACGATTGTGTGTATATTGCGGGATACAAAATTGAATGTAAAACTACAATTTATAATTAGAAAATTATTATTCGCAAACTTCATTTGCCACATAAATGAGACTGTTAAATTTTGAAACTAATCAGAATGCTTTCCCTCCGTCTGTTATATCACTTCTTTTTTTTTTTAACTCCGACATTACCGCGTCAAAATTTTAACTCTTTTGGGCTAAAATTAGGAATCGATTTGTCACCTGCGGGTCGTCGGTATTGAAAGCAGAGATGATAATTCCCGATAATCATATGACACTCTTCGAGTGTTGATCACTAGCATACGATTTTGTTTGCATGACTTGCGAGTTCATTCTTGTGAAATTATACCGTAAAGATATACACCTCAACGTGGTTTGCTTTCAACGATACATTTCTATTGTATAATAGAGCTGTCCGAAACGAGATGAAAGAAACGTTAAATGTAGTGGAATTATGTTTGGATACTTTTTCAGACCATTCAGGCTAAATGATCCACAACGAAACGTGTAAACAGTATCTTGTACCGTTCAGGATAGGATCGAGAGGAATTAGCGAAAGATTTCGAAATTCGTCAACACTCTCGGAGGTTGAACATCTTTCAAAGTAAAATCGACACGAATATTGAAAACAAATGTCATGTATAGGAATATTTCTCGATATCTCGCTTACGTTTACGTCTTTTTAGAATTAGATAAGATTTGACTGTCGAGCGAGAGAGCAGATTAAGGACTTTAACAATGATTTTCATCGAACGTAGAGGAAAGTAATCGGTGATTTCTACTCGCCGACGGACGAGCGTCGTGGTTTTGCTTAAAACTGGCGTATAGCGAACGTAGAGCGGACGCGCCAAAATTTGGATGGCGATAAATCAGCGGTGTACAGCGAGTCTAGGGGATGAAGGTGGCGCGGGTACAGGCAGGGTGGAGGAGAGCAGGAGGAAGAGATGAGAAGAGAGGGTTTTTCGGCGCTTCCGACGGCCGGTGGCCCGATGACCGACAAAACCAGCCAGTTTTTCCACGTGGTTTCGTGTGTCGTACGCGACAAATGGTTGTCTCGGTATGCGCGTGTTGCCGGCGCATCGTTAAACTTGAACGGAAAAATTCGCGCCCGCGCTCTTAACCCTTCCCTGCCTGGATGAATCCCTCGTCTATTCAGTCACCGCGGCGCGGTGTAAACTGGTTCTAGAAACAGGGTTTATTATAAATTTAAAAGAGAGATTATTATAAGACCGTCCTTCAATATCCGACGAGCACGTGAAATACGAGATATTCGTAACCTTTGACTTTATAATTAAGTAATAGTATGTATGTGTTACGTAACAGTATAATAGTGATGGATTTTTTATCACTCGCTAAGCTCCCACTTTTCAGCCACTTTTTTTTTAAGTGGACCATTTTATAGCATTATTGGTCTGACTGGAAATATTGAGTTGGAATTTAATTGTTTATATTTAAATCAGTGAGATAATGCAATAAAATAATAATATTCTAAATAATGTTAGGGTTTGTCATAAATCCAGCCAGTTTTATATAATGTTACTATCATATTGTACAGTTAAAAATATTCCTTTTCGTATCGTAAGAGACACTAAAAAAGAAGAAAAAGAGTACTTGTAAATTAATTCGTCGTGAATATTTTTATCTCTAAATTAACCTTTAATTTTGAACCTTCAATAATAAATTGTACATGGTATTTATTGTAATTGTTTTAATGATTTATACAATCTCTCTGCACAAAAACATGCAGATATATTTTCACTCAATATTTAAAACAAGAGCGATAAACATTTTTAATATCAATTTAATCTCAATCATTTCCAATTATGTATTTCGGACTATAATTTTAATACGGAGATTGGATAAAAAAAAAAAGAACCAACCAATGCACATCGAATAAACTCTCAAAATATTCTTACCAGCCTTATGTGAAAATATAATCTGCATTTTTTCACATTAGCGCGCGTATATTTAGCTTCTTGCTGAGTCTCTGAATTTCGTCGACGATAAACAAACTCCAGTTTCGCGCAAACCGAGTGAGCATCACACCGAGTAACGCAGGCTAACTTATTGAACTTCTGCGTCGACCAATTTTATCGAAATGCGTATATAAACAGAAGTATCATCGATTCACCGGATACTGCAACGTATGTGACACGACTCCTCCGCGAAATCTATTTCTGCCCGCGATGTATTTCCGTATTATCGACGTAAGCGGCGTGGCGATACCGGACCACGCGTTTGATTTGATGCCGAGAGGCAAACCGCTGACCAAAAACGTGTACGCTAATCCCGTAATAGTCCGAGATTGCATATGAGAACGAATCTCGCTTTATTAATCGCTCGAAAACAGTTCGGCCCCCAAAAGTGATGAAGCGACGGTAAAGAGTGCGCGGAAATTCTTTGATTTTTATACCAATATTACATAATAAAAAGTCTCTCTCTTTCTTTCTCATACACACACACACACATATATATATATTTTTTAACGCAGTGTCAAATTATCGAGTAACATTAACTCCCTCGTGGTGGGAAGAAGTTTATAATGTATAACGGCGCGCGCTCGCAAAATCAGATCTCTCTTCCACGAGGGATGAACGCGCTAAGCGCGTGCTATACTCCGCGATGCATTATTTCGGATCGATTTCGGAACTCGCGTTCCCGCGCGCGTTTACCTTGGATCGCTCTGCTGCATATCGCAACGGCCCGTCGGCACGGCGCGCCGCCAGTCAGTACAAAGTGAGTCCAAGTTTCCCCTACTTCCCACCCTCCCTCCGTGCACCGCCGCCTCCTTCGTCCCGCCGGCCCTCGTGCGCCCACCATCACGGGCCATTAACGAGAGAGTTATCGACGCGCGATCTGTCAATAGGCTTCTCCCATTCATAAATTCGCCGGGCCGGCGTGCGGCGGTGGCCGCATAGTTTTGCCGCAGAAACCACGTGGCGGCGGCGGTGGCGGCGGCAACCACGAGACGAGGCGTACGAACGTACATACGGACGGACGGACACCTCCGTCGTTACGCTACGCGGCTGGGCTCCGCTCTAACCGCGTGATTTACGGCCGGCGTCCCCGTTTTAAATGCATGAGAAGCGGCCACGAGTTACCCCGGAGCCTGTTCCCGCGCGCGCGTGCCCGCTGATCGCGACTCGTAACCAAATTCATTTGTCTTCTTTGATCGCGCCAAGACCGGTCCTCCAAGACTCCTTGGATATAGTTTCCAGTGTAGGGTGACACGAGTTGACACGAGCGCCGTTCCATCTTTTTGTTACCCTCGTTGAATGGCGAGGAAGATAGAATGATGCTTCGTGTCACTAAATGCGTCCGTTGATACCGCATAGATAAATGAAATCTTGAGTGCTTCTCAGCAAGAGATGACACGACGATCATTATGCTCTTGTCGTTTGCCACGTATTTTCCTGGACATTGGGCGATGGAATTTTGTATTAGAATTAAAGTTTCGGAAATCCCCGTGTCTCAATTCTCTCTCTCTCTCTCTCTTTCTAAAAAAAATCATGCCTTTTTATTACACGCTTATGATAGTTTTAATTTTTTATTTGCACTCTTTTAAATAAAAAAGCAGGAGAAATTCTTTATTTTTTTTTTTTAAACCTTGCTCTTCGTCGTATTTATCGTTGTCGATGCACATCTTGGATATGAGCAATATATTTCTGCAGTATCGGCGCTTTTTCGATATCGTATCGTTCGTTAAGCAAAACGTATCGTTAACAACGTCGCGATTGAGTTGGTGACCTTCTGACGCAGCTTCGCTCTTGACTTGTGCTCTCTTTCCTTCGGTCATCTTGCGCGTGTCTCGGATAAAAGTTATCACCACAGTGGTTTTCAACCGTTGATGTACGCGCGTAAATAATTTAATATGAATAGATTACGTTAAAGTCGCTTCGAAATATTTGGAAACACTCCTTTTCTTTGTTGTTCTAATCCTGCCAGAAAAAATTCAAGCGCGTATAAGGGCGGGGTCTATAAGAACAATGGTACGTAAAAAAAACTTAGCAGTAACACGTAAGCGAATTGGCCGATCACGGTAGAAACCGTAAAGCCTATTCTACAATTGCATAATGTGGTTGTAAGAATTGACCAATCACAGTCGCGTATTCGGCTGATTGGTGAGTTTTCACAATTACAGCCACTTACAACTGCGCTTAAAGTGTTGTGCGCATCGCTTAGATGCACATTTTACAGAGTTTACGATTCCTGAAATGTGTCTTTACATTGAATTTTGTTGCGTCGGTGACTTTGTGACTTTCGGAGCTAAAGTAATGCCCTGTTCTAAACAATGTGACGTATATACGAGAGCAGAATGTCCGCGTAAAAAAAGTTCACGCGAATTCAGATCGCGTTTTGTCGTAATTCGCCAATAAAATTCGAAGCGAACACGTGGCATAAAAATGTCTGAGCGCATGTTATAGCGTACCGTCTGCGGGATCGATGAATCACGAATTACGAATATTGTAACGCGTCCGCTGTCTGTCTCCACCCGACCCCACCTCCAATGATCCCCCTCCGCCGACGGAGACATCGAGGCACGTGGTGCATCGTACGCGCCTCGCATCAGCATCGCGTCGTCGCGCATTGTTTTGTTTACGTTACGTGAGCGGTCCGCGCGGCGATTGAAAAATTCGCCCGGCGTAATCGATACGTCAATCATGCGCGAGCGTACGAGAGCGCGCGATCAGTATCGAAAGACGTTTCAGTGTGCGGAATCTCTCCTCCCGATTCATCCCTCTTTCTTTCACCGGATTTAGATGAAAGTATCATCGATCCTTTCGCACAATTTGTTCTCGATAAAGGAAAAACTGCATTCTTAGTTCATGTTATATAGACACGCATAAATTCTTCGGAAGTTTTTATCGATGCTGTACAATTTTTTTTAAAGAATTGTGATCTCTCAGTTTTTCTTCTTCTTTTCTTTCTTTAAACAAGTTGTCTTCTTTGACGGTTTTAGCTTCAGAGAAAACTAGACGGTGGAAGAGAAGGAGAAGAAGACTTTTACAAATTATAATTCCGTCATTGGAATATGAAATAATTCTCGATTGTTAGAACTTATCGTATTTCGGTAAAATAAACTCTATATCTGGGAACAACGATAAAACCTAGTTTTACAGGAACGAGGTCTGCTTCTGCCATTTGAAAGACTCGCTCGAGAAACGCGCTTTATTTTCCATCTTTCTAGCATTAATGTAGAACGATAAACCGCGCCGAAACAAAGGGTACGTTCAGTTAGAAAGTAGAAACGCGCGAAACTCACCGCTCGCGCACATGTACACTTAATTAATTCTTTTCTAATACTCTGCCACCTCATTATTCGTTCGTAAGATGATAATACTAAAAAAAAAAAAATAGGAGACTGTATACGTACGTTATGTATATTACACATCATAAGAAAGTACTTCGAGTTATCGACTATATTTCATATATAATCATAAAACGAGAAATTATGTTTATCTGAATGGAACACTCATAGTGCGACCAGTTAAATGGAAGAATAGCGGATTTTGTCCGGCCTCGTCTCTCTCTCTCTCTCATCTTTTCTCGCGCGATTCCGTCCACGGGAATCTTCCGTAAAAGTAACCGTTAGCGATACTTGGTAAACTCGTGGAAAGACGCATAGAACGATGTAGTTTTATATCATCTATGAAGAAACTCCTTTGCTCAATAGTTTTTTGCCGGTTTCTTGCTCACACTTTGCAAGCCAGAATTATAAATTTATTACGTATTATCGCGATATAATCGTAATTGCGGAATATAATAATATAGGTAGTTAAAAATGAGGTGTAGGAATAAAATGGTATTTTTCACGATTTAAATCTTTGGCAAAAAGTTTATCAACTTTGATATTACGGCAAATAGATACAGATTCCGTACATACAGTGTATGTACTTTTGTCTTACGATTCAAACACGTAATAGACGCCGTGAATTAAACGTGTCATACTTTTATCGTATCTGTAAAAAAGTGAATGATATTCGTTTCGAGAGAACATAGCATAGTTTACTATAGTATACTGTCTCGTACATCGCACTGCTCATACAAAGGTTAAGGTTAGCGGTTGCGAGTGTCCTAAATTCACGGGTCGAGCTTAAATCACAGCGCACATCTCGCGAACCTTCGGCTTCCGGGGATGCGTCGCGTTCTGATGGAGTCGCGCGCCGCGCGAAACTCTCTAGTCCTCTTGCGGTAGGTTAAGGTTAAACGTGAGAAGAGAGGAGAACAGGGAGAGGAGAAGACACATAGGGTGAGAGACAAAGAGAGAAAGAAAGGGGGAGAGAGAACGGAGATGTGAACGGAGAGTTTCGCGGCCCCGTTTTCTTCCCTCTCCATTTAACGAGACTCCGCCGCGAGCCTTTTGTACGGGTGAATTTCACGCCCACCGCCAGTTAATGGCTAGCAGGAATCGGCCTACGGTGGCGGGGGCGCCTTTGGGACACAATGGCACCTGCTGCTCCTGAACTCATGGCAGGACATTGCTGTCCACGTGGCAGCGGTGTCAGTGACTCTTGTCTGTTGTGTCAACAAGAAAAATTGCTGGTCTGTCATCGACTTGTTTGTCACAGTGATTTACTGTGAATCGCTTAGTCATCGTCTAGGTTGCGGTCAGTCAAATGGAGACGTCTAATGTCAAAATCGTTATTTTTATTTTTCTTTTCTTTGGAAGAACCTCATTGTTCGACAAAGAGACCCCGACGAAGGACACATTCCTAGGCGTACTCGCCAGATAGGATCTTTCCACGCAGCGGGATATAGTTTAATCTTCGACGGTCGTTCGGTTTCCTCCCACCCTACGTTCGAAGAGTCGCGTGCCTCTCTTGGAACGAGCCTTAACACGCGGGACACACGCGGTGTCGGTGGTTTACCCACAGGCGCGACGACGGAGGAAGCAACAGTTGACGATATCGACGTGAATGAGGACGGTTTATGTACTTTCTACGGCGCGCGCCGTACGAAGGACTCGCGCGTATGCGTGAGAGAGGTTCTCGCGTTACGCTCGTCACGAGAGCGATGTATATACGGTACACGGTACGTACGTATGTACCATAAAGTGCGGTATAAACACACATGACCGGGAGGATCGGGGGAGTTCGAGGAGGGAGGGAGGGAGGGGGAGGGGGGAGAGAGAGAGAGAGAGACAACGCTCCCCGCTGGGTGACGCGCTGGGGAAGAGGCTTCCCACGGTGGGAAGGGGGAGGGTGGAGACTACGAGAGAGCCGACCGAAGTTCGTGAATTCGTCTCGAATGTGTGTGCGTGCGCGCATGTGTGTGTGTGTGCATGTCGGGTGCATTGTAGATGTCTCTCCCTCCACCACACTCCGACATAACCGGCGCACTATATGTACCCGCTCCCCGCCGCCCCGCGCCGTGTTCTCCTCCCGCCCCGTTGCCCTATGCTGCCCCTCGTGCTTTTCCGCATCCATCCCTTTCGACCACACTGGAGATTCACCTCGTTGTGCGTCTCGCCTCGCCTCGCCTCGCTTCTTCCTCTTTCTCGCTCCCTGCCTGTAATCTCTCTTCCCCGCGGCGCTCTCGCTCGCGGTGCAACGAGCGATGCACTTTGTTGTCGTCGTCGTGTAGTCACCGTCGCTGCTTCTATTCCGCGGCTCAGTCGGTTTCGGCTCGGTTGCCGACGAGGTTCGCGCGGCGGAGATTCGCATCCGTCGGACGGACGGTGAGGCCATGCCTCATACGGAATGAAACGGAAACTCAGATGACGAGAAATTGAAGAACGTAATCCTGTCACAATTAACATTGATGAGCATGCGGTCCCCCTTCTCATTAGTATCGTTATATCACTTTACGATATTTCTTTTACGTAATACTACTCTTTGTAATATTTTTGCTTTTTCATTGTTTCCCCTAACGCAACGAACATTGCACTGTAAATTCAATAATACCGAGTCAAGTTTTACATTACGTCTCTTATTTTTTTCATCCGAGCGTCAAAAGTAAACGCGGAGAAATTCGTACGTATAGTATGAAAAATAATTATCGCTGGTGTCTCAAGATGGGACGAATATCTATATGAAATAATAAAATTTAGTAATCGCGAGAGTATAGATTCTCTGAACAATTTGAAATTTAAAAACGGGACTATTTCTCTTACTGTCAAATACATACATAAGAATACGTTCCGCGCATTCCCGAATCGCGAATGAAGGCAAAAGGTCGAAGACTTTCGAATTAGGGAGAGGACGGCACCACCTGAGGCGCCCGCCGTACTGCTCGTAAACGTAAACATTTCCGGATTAGAGCGCTATGCGCGCTCGTAGCATGACGGTGACCATGAATGAAGCCTATTTGCGTACGAGTAATAAACAGGTGACACTCGACGGCTGTTTACCTTCCCTATCGGTAAAAAGAGGGGCTAGGTATGCGACAGTGCGGCGAGCGGCGGGCGGGCGGGATCGTAGAAGGGATCGTAAACACGAAGGGAGGGGCGTTTAGGAACCACGTGGATAGCGCCGTTTGAAGGAGCCGTCGTCGCGTCGCACCGCACCGCACCGCATGTTGAGCCGCGTGGCGCCTATATCTTTACGTGATATACGCGTGTATCGTCCCGCCGCGCGCGAGGTGGCGGCTTTCCGACGAGTGTCACGGACACTTGCGAACACCAGTTGGAGCCGTACCGTGACGCACGAGACGTCACGGTGGCTTCGATGTTTTTCCTCGTCGCTGCTGCAGTCGGAGACACTCGGAGTTCGACCGATGCGTCAGCGCTTCTGCCGCTAAATTTGGCCCCCGCTATATGTTCGACGAATTAAGGAATCGCGCACCGTCGTGAATCATTGATGGATTCGTAGCTTCTAGGGAATCTGAAGGAAACGCGATATTTTAGCAATGTCTCGCATCGATCTAATTTCGGCACGCTATGAAAGATACTTTGTGTGTATTTTGATGTTAATGAACCGGAATGTTTAGCTTTGTATTTTTCGCCCTTTTTTTTTTTTTTTTTTAATATTTCTAGTATAATTGATTAAAATATTGTTTTTACACACCGATGTTTTCGTCGGGAGATGAATATTTATGTTACATTGTAGGTACATTGACGCTTTATACACCTATACTGTATGGATATTATACTATATCGCACTGTACATTTTACTATAACCAACTCTTGCCTGCCGCTTTTTGCGGAACTCCGCATGCAACTATGTCGTACAATAATGGATGCATAATGAATCGAAAGGTGAAAAGTACCGAAATACGTGCAATCTATAATTCCTTGAGAAAAATAGATAATTACAAAGAATGTCAAGCGAGATCGTGTTACGAGGGGTAGACAAAAGTATAACAATAATATATATATCCGTCCAAAGTTTTATCATATTTCTACTTAATACAGTTTCATGAAAAATATTTCGCTCATAAACAGTATATTGATTTGGGAGAGAACGAAAGTATAGAGATACTTGAAAATTGTTCGAAGTTTATTATTTGGCAAAAATACTGTTAAGCAAATCCCGGACAGATACTCGCAGTATCAATATCGATTCGTATGTTTATTATTAGCGCCTGGCGATGCAATCGAGTATATCTAGTTTATAATCCGGACACAAATCCTACAAATCGTTCACACAACGAGCGTCGATGACATATCTATTGACAGAAATACTCCCTTTAAGACAGGATTACGTTACCAGTTTAGGATGGCACGAAACCATATGATTTAGGGCCAGTCAAGTGGCGGACGCGTAATACGTTTAAGCTTTCGCGTCTGAAATAGTTTGATGTTGTGTGAGCTTTTACGTTATATGTGATAAATTTGTGACTCATTGCGACATACTTATAAATCAGATATAAAAGAGAGAGTTGCGATATGAAAAAAAAAAAAAAGGAATCTGACACGAGACAGGCTATACGGCTGTATCGTTCATGCATGAATATCCGTTGAACGGGGTTTTATCATCTTAAATATTAGATGATTTTTACATCATCTACATGCAAAGGGATGTATGGAGATGCGGCACTCGTGGCAATTTCGGGCGCTTTTGACGACCGGCATTCCCGGTTAATCGCTAACTCGCGATTGCGCGAGCATAGGAGACGCGCGCGACAGTCTCTCGTCGTTTCGCTGTCCAGCACTGACCCGGTAATGGAAATCCTCTTTTAACGATCAACGTTGTATGTATATCAACCGTGTGCGCGCCTAGAGTACCGAAGTACATGTACGCAATCCCTCGTCCTCTCCTCCAGTACTCCCACTCTCCTTTTCCCCCCCCCACCTTGTTTTGCTCGTCACTCCCTCCCCCTCTCGTCTTTCCTCCGTCGACTCCGTCTCTCTTCCCTCCCTCCACCTCTCTTCCGCCACATGTTCTCTCTTTCCCTCTTTTTCTCTCATCCTCTCACCGTCTTCCCCTATTCTCCCCTCTCCCTCCCCCGTCGACTCTGTCCTCCCTTCGCTTCCTAAGATCGTATAGCATTCCATCGAACCGGAATCAAACGAGCTGGCGTGGTGGGAGCGAGAGGAGGATGCGGCAGGATAGTAATATATATATATATATATATACGTGTGTGTGTGTGTGTGTGTGTGTGTGTGTGTGTGTGTGTGTATATATATATATATATGTATATACACGAGGAAAGAGGCCAACGCAGTGGGGAGAGCGGAGGAAAAACGAGCTACAGGAAGGGAGGGAGATTGAAGGAAAAGGATAGGGTAGCGGGGGCGGTAGAGCGCCGGGGGTAGCAAAAAGAAGGAACGTAGAAATAGAATGAAGCAGGAAGGACGACGGAAAAGGGCTGCTAGACAGATAGAAAGAGGAGGGTGTGACTCCGATAGCCGATCTCTCAGGCCTATGCCCCTTTGCTATACACCTCTCTCCTTTACCTTGAGCCTCAGTATGCGATGATACTTACTTCAAGGCCACCAAGAGAGCAACACGGTACCATGCATGCTCGCTCGGTGACTGCATTTAGGCATCATTCGGCGTACTCGCGGTATATTCCAGGGGCGGGTTACGGAGAAAATCGAAAGAGAGAAGGAGGAATCCTCTGACGAAATCAGGATCGATCTTCTCTTGGCGCAATTTTAACCGAGATTTAATTATAGATTTATTTAGCGTTAAAAGTTGATGAACTCGGGCAAATAAAACTTGGACGAGAGCGAATAAGGTATCTTCTTCTTTTTTTTTCTTTTTTATCATTGATTAATCTTTAACGAACTCCAATTTAGAGAAATGTAATTCGCGAGGCCCTGATTTCGCGAGGATATATAGAAGAATTATACATACGTAACAACGTAACTTCGCGTCAGAACGTTCCAAAATATGTTCGCGTAACTTTTCCAAACTGACGAATAAACCGAGTGATATTACCTCGCGATTCGTCCCACCATCTCCGATTTTCGGGACACGTACGCGAAATACCCGTCCAATCCGCGAAATATCATCTTTCGCGCGCGCGGTTAGTGTTTCAGTCTCGCGGAAAGGCGCCCGCGGTTCGAATGGCGCGGCCAAGATCCATCGATTGCCTAACCAAACTTAACGCGATAGGAGTGACCGCTCTCGCGTGACAAATAGATCGCCACGTGGTTCGGGTCATCCCTCGCGCCCCTCGCCCTCCGCCCTCCCCCTCACTCCCTTCGCGACATTCCCACGAGCTATAAATTCATGCGCCTACACACAGGTGGCACCGCTCTTTTGCCAAGTGCATACAGACGGACTCCCTTTGGTGAGATAGCGAATGCGTCTAAACGCGCGGGAGACCCCGGGGTGGGGGAAACTACGAGTGCTTATCGTATGCAAACGGGAGTCGGCAACGTGCGCGCGACGACGACGGTAAAAAGCGGCTACTCCGCGGACGAGGCCAGATATCGGCACTCTCATTCACCAATAAGTACCCTCACGAGATGGTCCTCGCCTCCCGCTCTCGTTCACCGTTTGCGGCGGAGAGAACGTACCTTACACGCGAATGCTATTTCTTCCCAGTTCATCATTTTTCCCCTCTTCTATCCTTTTTTCACTTGATTATTTCAAATTGCGACTCTCGCAATTTTACGTTTTAGACCAGTACGGCCGGATCTGACCTCTAGAGTAGCGTCTTCTTAAGACACATCACTTTTAAGAACAGACTATATAGCAGACTCGATTCTTATTTGTCTCGAGTATAACGTCTTAAGATGCTAACACTGCTCTGCGATTGGTTTATCGTGCATCTTAAGTCTGTCTACTTGAGACGGTCTTAGATCCGACTGTGAATACCGGCCTCCGATTGGCTCGTGTGTAACACATTTTAAATTCGTACTTAGGACAGTGTTAGATATGGATATTGTACGAATACCGCTTACGAATTCAATAGCACGTATCCGTCTTATCTTGAAAAGTCGAAAGATTTCTGTAACGTATATGTATGTACCAGATAACGTTACAAACTTAATCTACCGGATACTGCGCACATATCTAAAATCCGCCAAAAATATTACTACCTATTTATTTTAGATATTTCCGGCACGTTTATAGTAGCTTTCATCCGATATCGCCTCTTCCTCCGCCGGATATCGAAAACTACCATTCAAATTCTGTATCGCGAGCGGAGTACATAAGGTCTCATTCTATCGTTCCTGTTTGCCTCTCTTTTTCTTAATGCTGTTCCAGTCTTATAACGAGGGCGACGCACAAGTTGCCGGGGACCCTTCGCAACGCACGCGACTCGCGTTTTATTGCGTGCGAAAGGCCAACCACGTGCGATGAGTCGCGCGCTCTCGTGCAGGTGGCAGCACACCGCGATACACCTTTCGCGAACGATACAACGCGTCGACGTCACGCGCGGCTATGTCCTCGCTCGCGCGAAAGCGCCTCGCCTCGCCTCGTCTTGCCTTAACTTCTCCTTGTCTCGCTTCGCCTCGTCTCTCGCCTCTCCTCTCCTCTCCTCTCCTCGGCAAGCCTCGCCTCGCCTCGCCTCGCCTCGCCTCGCCTCGCCTCGCGGCCGTGCCGCACGCAAGCAACGTGTTTTTGCGGCGTGCGCGCTTCTTCGCGGCGGCCTTCCTTCCCCCCTTTTCGCGCACACGCGTGTACATATTTCTTCGTCAACTTAATCGCGCCGACTCGTGGCTTCCTTCTACCGCGTTTTTTTGCACGACCGTATACCGTATGCGTATCTCGCCGCCGGATACTCGCCGGGATCGATATTATTCAGAGTATTTTTGTTCATTTCAATACTTCTTTTAGCGCCGCAAGTATACGTTTTGGCATCGACACCGCACAGGTGCGGTACCACCCCGAAGGTCTTTGATATTGGTTAGAGATATATCGAGGGAAGCGAGAGACGCGGAATATCTATCGAAAACAAAAGTATCGATGGTATCGAATTATCGCGGGGCCCCCCCACGTAACACTCAGGAAGGTGACGGTACCAGAAGCGATATCTTGGACGCCGGAGCTTTCAGTCGAGTAAAAGGCAATTACGCAATCGAACACTTCTCTCTTTGGTCAGTAAAATATTCATGATGTAAAACGCAACGTTCGGGATAGTGTGTATGATTTTCTTTCCTGTGTAAAAGAGAGAAGAGAGAATCGCGTTTTATCGTGAAACATTTTTCGTTTTCCCTAACGTCGGCAGATTTCTCTGCATTTCGCGTTTCATCGACCGACTACAGTCCTGCAACGTTAACATTTGGCAACATTGTGTCTAACATCGCGGCGCAACGCTCGCGAGCGAGCGATCGCGCGATTTCTCAGTGCGGTGACGCATTCACGAGTACCGTGAACGAGGTACACTTCGGCGTAGCGGCGATCGACGCGCGCTACGCCGTCACCGTCGCCGCTCCGCTTGCTCGCTCGATAGCACCGAGGGTTGATAGTCCGCATTGATCCTGCGGGAAAGCTTGGGTATCGCGAGGCTAGGTCGTCGTCGCCGCCGCCGCCACCGTCGTCGTCGTCGTCGTCGTCGTCGTCGTCGTTTGTCGATCGCAACCGAGATCGCCATTCGCCTCGCTCGAGTATAATTTTATACTCGGTTGCGAAGAATCCCACTTCGAATTAGAACGGAGCGATTCTCTCTATCTCGTCCCGACGAAAGTTCGATCGCTGAGGCGATACAGTCGCCTCCTCGAACTGTTGCTGATTCCACCCTGCGATTCACGATATGCGATTCTGTCTGTTTAGCAGATTCGACGTAAAAACAAAATTAATCGACTAACCGTTTATTTGAGAATTTAGGTGATTTTTTTATTGTCTACAGGTTTTCGGAAAAAAAAGTTCAATTGAAAATTATATTAATTTATTTTTTAGAAAAATGTTATTACATAATGTTATAATTGAATATAAATGCATTATTCAAGATGAGTAATGTAAAAATAATTTTTTATTTAGTAAGATTCTTGGAAAATATAGGAGCATTTCTTTCCCTCATTAAATTCTTCGACGTTTTGCCTAATTTTCTCCTCTTCCGAGGAAATTCATCGATCGCAAATACAGAGAGTTTGTTTTTCGTGACTGAACTAGTGTACACTTTTTGGAACTCAAAGCGAGAGAGATAGGTGTACATTTAATATTTGACAAAAGCGAGAAAGAGAGTTCTAGTCCAGTCTAGCCGTAGGCGTAAAAAAGCAGACCTGTAGTGTGCAACGGACGTCACAACTTGTGCCGGTCAAATTACAATTTGCATTACACGGATTACACGTTTGTCAACAAGATAGGTTACGTTAAGCAGGATACATATATAAGCCGTAGCCACGGGACTCGCGTAGATCGCGCTTCTTTTTTCTATTACGTACAGTCTCCCGGCTTATTTTAGAGATGCGTCATCCGGCAAGCACAATTCAACGATGGTGTGTAACATGGTCTACAACGAATGTAAACGGTGTGTTTGGGTGGATTAGAGCGTGTATCTCGGTTTGGGGTATTTAAATTTGAACGACCGACGGCACTGGGTACCGGAAACGGCGAATATTAATACGTTTTCCCTCGAACACAGCTATTGACAGCAGACTGACGATGCGACGAGATACTGCGATAATGAATTAACAAATAACAAAGCAAATAACTGAACATATGACAAATGTAATTATTTTAAAAATTAATATATGAATACTCCCTCTCTCTCTCTCTCTCTCTCTCTCGGCATATCTTCTGTGGATAGATTCTCGTGCGGAAAAAATCCAAAGCTATTAGTTGATAGTATCGGAGTACGATAAGCTCTAGTTTGGTTTCAACCACTCGTCGACGCGCGTTACTCGGGTGTCGCCTCACCCTCCTCTTTTATTCTATAGTCGCGATGACGATTCAATCGCGTGAGCGCCGCTACCTCGCGATCGCGGATAATCCGATCGCGGCCATTTATCTAACCCCCCTCGTCTGTTGCTCAAGAAGATCGTATCGCCGAACTTGGTGCGGCAATCGGTAGAGCCCTAATCATCGGGATCATTATAGAGGATGTGATGTCAATTCGCAAAAGAGCACCGCGCGCGACCGTTAAGTGCCTTCGGAAATTTTCAGAAAATGGAAAAGCGCGTATCCGTCGCTCGACATTTGTTATCATGAAAATGGTACTGCCTGCTCAAAGGGATGATCTCCATAACCGCGGGTATATAATTCGACGTTACATTATTCGGTCGTATAATAAGATTCTCTCGAATCACGAAAGTATTCCGTAATAAAAGATCTCGATCGCCCTTGTCTATCGCCCGAGTACACGAGTATCCATGGATTTTAGATATTCGCGCTAACGAAAATTGATTGCGCGCGGACCAGCGAAGTTTTAATATATCGCCTCTCTCTCGCGCGCGCGAGCGCCAGCCGTTATTTTCAACGACCTCCTCCGAAAAGTATCGAGGTGGAGCGAGGGCGAGAGAGCGAGAGAGAGAGAGATGGAAGGAGAGCGCAAAAAAGGGAAAGAAAGAGAGAGGATCCCATCAGGGCGCTACGGCGCGGAGGAGTCAGTGTCCTTTAAGTAAGTTAGGCGCCTGCGCGAATCGACGCTGGAAATTCTCTCTCTCGACCGGTGGTGGTCCTGCGGCCATGTGGTGGCGGTGGTAGGGCGTATCGGTGGGTGCCGTATCGCGCGAGCTGCGAGGGTGGAAAACGTGTATCCGTGTGCGTGTAGAGGTGCGCGCCCGCGAGCGCGGATCGGTCGGGTGGAGGGTTAATAGGACGTTGGCGCCACGACGGCGGCTCCGGGAAGCGCGGCCACGTGCGCCCGCTATCGAACGGCCGCCATCCCCCGATCCCAACCTGCCTGCCCACCCTCAGCCCCGTCATTCCCCCACCTCCTTCCCCCGTTTATTCCCGCACCCGGCATCGCGCGCGCGCACACACACATACGCACCTCCTCATCACATCGGCGCTACTACCACCACCGTCCTTCACTATCACTACCACCACTACCACCACGCCCCTAACCCTTATACACGCCGCGCTAAACTATGGCGCGCGTATATAGGTACGTATCGTTATGTATATCTACGTACATGGACGTGGCGTATATACGCAGCGCGCGGTGCTCGTATACCCGCGGCTCTCCCGTACACAGCTGTACTCAGAATGAGCTGGATATATCGCGCGCGCGAGAGAAGTCGCTGAACACGAGGTATACAGTTTATGCCATTACCGACGCCCCGTCGAATTTCGGGGCTCTTTCCGAGCGGCGACACACGTAACGCGCGCAGCCTCTCGGAGAGAGCCGCTTCGTTTCGACGACGACGACGACGTTTCGCCTCGTGCGCGCGTTACGTCAATTTTCATTTAGCGACATTTTCGTTCGGTCATCGAACGCGCGTAAACTCGAATGGCGATCCGTTTGCTCGCGGATATAATTATTCAGCGATATTTTCCATTCTTAGACCACGAACGACAAATACACGATTGACAGATCACGTGGAACCGAGTAAATTTCATGGAAAAGGGATCGTTGTAAACTTTACACAGTCGATGTGTAAGCTACGTGTGAAATATTAATGAAGAGTATACCACAATATATTTTGGACTCAACCCCCTCGACCATTATAACTTGACTCGATTAAAATAAGATATCGTTAAGTTTTAGATTGTTTTTAATATATGTTTTAGTTGAATTAAATTTTAATTTAAATATTTCCTCCTCTTTTTTTTTTTTTAATAAATTAAATTCTCTTTGGCAATAATTTCTACCTTGGACTTTCGACAGAGTATGCACGCATCGCATTTAATATGATACCAATTCCCGTTAATTATATTATATTATTGAAATTATAATAAAGAACTGTGTGTGCAGGGTTACAATTTTTTTCCAATATTCCACAAAGTATCCAAGTGGATAAGAGAATTCACTGCAGCGGTTGTCGTTGTCATTGTAATTATGTGTTGGGATGAGCTGTGTTCGAAGATATCACGGCACGCGTTTCATTCACGTTGTACGTACAACTGTTTCGTTCATGCATAATAGTCGTAATGGTCGTAATGGTCACAATGCTCGCGCGTGAAGTATGCCCGTCTTCCCATCCAGGGCCGCGATTGCATTAACTCGATCTCGGAAACGTATAAGCATAGACGCGAGAAATTCAAGTGTCGGTCCCGAGAAAGGTGCGCCGAGAGCACATTCGACGTTTCCAGTTCTCCACGAAACGGAGCACGGCGCTGCGTCTTCTTCATCATCAAGCGAGAGAGATAGTCATATATATATTTGAGCAAGTGCACGCCGTCGTCTGACAAAACCATCGCTCGTTCATTGGTACCGACTTTGGCCCCGTGGCTTAATACGATTCACATAGTTCGAGACTCGACAATGTTCCCTCAGCGATAAATACGTATATATCGAGCTAGTTCGAGAGAAAGGAAATATAATCCTTCGAAATTGGGGCTTCCTTAATTAGGGAACACAACGTGAAAATGTCGCTTTGAGAGCAGTCACCCTGGATAATAAAACTATATATTTTGTATCTGAGACTACTCAAGACTCTTATTAAACCTCTACATGACATTATCTTTTCTTCCGAGAATAATTCTCAAGAGCGAAGAATAAAATTCAACCATTTGTCGATACTTGGTTTTCAAGCCTGACTCTTATGAGAGTTATACACGCAGAAGCTCTGCGACTTTAAAGGGATCCTTTTACTGACCTCTGTCTTTACGGAGTGTGTGCCCGCTGACAACATTCACTATTAAAAGTTGTTCCCGCAGAATAAAGTTCTCTCTCGACCGAATACCCATCAATAATTACTCGCATTCATGTGTCCGCTAACTCGTAACTGTCGCTCTCTCGGGGGACAAAACTCTCGAGTGTGCGCCGAGCCGAAGAACAACACGGAAGCGTAACCGCGAGAATAAGCTCGCGATCTCTGCATTCGCGAGTGCACGTCATGTAACTCGTTATACGAAAAGCTCGCACTTTATTTTTTTTTTTTTCCCTCACGCGTCAACGGTGAACGTGTATCATCGACTCTCTCTCGTTTGCGCACTGGAATGAAATGGAATGAGACGGAGGCAACGAGAAGATGAAGAAAGATGCGAGTGCGTTGAGTGAAAGAAATGAAGATGCCTGATTGCAGGGGGTGGATGCAAGAACTTAACAGGCGAGTGACGAAGGGGTTACAACACGAGAGAGAGAGAGAGAAAGAGAGAGAGAGAGAACGCCTACGGTCGGCTGAAACTGCCAACTAACGAGTAACAATCCCGCGGTTATTTGCTTAATGGCGCTTACTGTTGTTGGTCTCCGTGGTGGCTAGAGGTGGCCGTCTCTAATTGCCAACACGAACCTCGAACCGGTAATAATAATTACCCGTTGGATAGCCGCGTTACGTTACGCCGGGTCTTCTAGACGAGGATCACCCCGGTCATCTTTCCTGCGCCTAAATATTTCCGCGGGGGATAGGAAGAGAAATGTGCCGGCGATCGAGGTGTATCTATCCGATGGTTTCACATCTTTACACGCGGGAGTAATTGCCGATAACGATACGCACAGAGATCTTTAGATCTATAATAGAGATTGTCTAATTTAATAGATATAGTCATTATCGTCATACATATACACATAAGATAGACTGGTACAGCGAGTTTATGCTTGCACGGAGTTTTGGTGAACTGTATTCAGTGTAATGTTGATCTATCTGGAAAAGAGTATGTATATAACGTGTCTTGTTATCTTTCTAACATAATATAATACATTGAGAGTAAAAGGTTAGAACCTTTACTTTATTACGACGACATTGTTACGTAATAGTATTTAAACTTTAATGAGTTCATTTTTATGTATTGAATGAAATGATGTTCAATAACGTTGATTAAATTCCGGACGCTATATCATGGTGTGGAATCATATGAAAACTTTTAACGTAATATTACCAGCGCGGTTGGTACAGAATTTATTTCTAACGTTCCCTTAAAATAACCACCAACGCGAAATGGAACACGGTCTACCTCTGCGCGTGTACGTCCGAGGAAAATAACGTTTCAGTAATAACGCGTTCATTAGAATTCCAAGAAAATATCACGCGCGCGGTTCGTGATATAACGCTGATACAAAAGGTCAGGTTTAATGGACTCCGAAACCTGCGAGGGTACCCACCCCCGAAGGGGGTGGTAGACGCGGAGCACGACATTTCGGAATCGGTTACTTTTCACGCAATAAGTACATCTTTCTCTCTCTCGTTTTCTTTTTTTCTCCCTTCCTCCATGTTTTTGTGCCGCTGCGAAATTATTTTCGCTAGGTAGACGTTCATCATCGCGCCGGCACGAATTTGCAAATTTTCCATAGCTGCTCTTCAACGGGATTCGTTTTGCCCCGGTTCTACTACGGGCGTAAGCGACTTTTCCCATACACCTGCGCATTTACCACCGCGCACTTCCCCATCCTGCCGTCCCACCTCCGCTCCCAACTACCCCCTCCTCTTGCTTCTCCACGCCTCCGTATAGTCTCTCGCCGACCTATCTCCTCGCTACGGCAATTTCAAAAAAGTGCATTTTTCAAAAAACCATAAGACTAAACTTCTCCTAACTGTACTCCTCCTCGGACGAGATGGAGAAAATCTATACGGTAGATGGAAACTGGGCGCGGAGCGTTCTACGGTCCGATTCAGAGAACGTCCTTTCCTCACGAATGATCGCTAAACGTCTATTGGCTGGGGGAATATTTCCAATTTTCGCCCACATCTCCAATTTCCTATTACGGTCAGTTAAAAAACGTACGATGATGATAATAATTGCGGTGGACAGAGAGCGTAGACTCTTTTATTTTCGCGAATCAAAAAATTATTTACATTCGACTCGCGAATATGAGCCGCATCGAGTCTTCGGACTGACGCTTTACGTCGTGATCGTGTAATTTCGCTTCGCAAGAGAAAATTCCGTTCGCTCGCCCGCTCATCCTACTCTCGGAGCAAAAGCTTTCGACGATAGTGTATGGAGCAGCCTGTACGCAGAAGCGCATGTAGTGGGGAGCGTGGGCGAGCGGGGGGGGCCGCGCGGCGAGGGGGGAAACAACGCGGTGCGCGCACTGTGCTCGCTGCTGGCAAGCGAGAGACGGTCGCTGCGGCGGAGCGACGGACGGGTAGGGGGGGAGGGGGGGGGGGG
>NW_017277774.1:1878099-1880904 GCF_001594065.2 Cyphomyrmex costatus
AGAGAGAGGGAGAGAGAGAGAGAGAGAGAGAGAGAGAGAGAGAGAGAGAGAGAGAGAGAGAGAAGCGAATTGGTCGCACGAGTCGGTGGGAGAAGGACCGAATGAGAAACAAAGAGGGAATGGGAAAGCAAGAGAGAGAGAGAGGGAGAGAGAGTGAGACAAAGAGAGAAGGAAAGAACGAGCGATGGAATCGACGGTGGATGGGAGCGAGAGAAACGGCAATGTGATATCGAGAGGGGAGTGGGTGATGAACAGAGCGAGCGAGAACAGAGCGGAGAGCGAGAGAGAGAGAACGCGTGCTAGAGGAAGATAGCCGGCAAATGCGGAGCCGCCAGTGCAATCAACCCGTTGCCCACTCGCGAGGGTAAAACTATCCCGAAGTCAGACGAGGATACGTATATTGCGGAGGGAGTCTCGCGTACAGTACGTCACTGTATATATGTATCTATAATATATATACTATACATATAATATATATATATATATAAATATACGTGTGTGTATAAAATATATATATTTTATACGTACGTATATATAAAATATATATGTATATATACATATAAATTGTATATATACCTATTTATATGTATACGTGGGACGTCGAGTAAGTAGGAGATGTAGAGGGAGGGAATGAGCGCGCAGAGCGAGATAGAGACAGAGGATAAAGAGAAACGGGTGCCCGGAGTGGAAAAAAGACCAGGCAAAATTACAAGATTAGATGCCTGCTACCTGTAACGAGACTCTACCGATAAAGCAGCGCACTGCGTTAAAGATCTCGAGGCCATCATTCACGCGTGCTTTTTTAATTCGATCCGCGCTCCCAACCGCGACAACGATCCTCGACGAACAGGCTGTCGACTCGCGCGAAACGCGGATGGTCTCGAAATATATAGATATTAAGATTCCGCTCTGAGAGATAAATTCCCGTGAATTATCCGCCTTGTATATAGTATAGCGACAAACGGCGGAGGGATGGAAGAGGAAAACAGGGTCATCGTCCATCCACTGTCCGCGTTAAACCCATTTCGGTGTCGTAATTGTGAAAACTTTGTTCCTCCTGTAGTATTACAAAACTCGCATTTTACATAACACGCTGTATACAGGAGAATATTATCGACATTTCTCTCGCACGGTATAACCTATCGCGAGCTACGTCCGCGAGTGGATGAAAAACCCGAAGTCACTTTACAGAAAAGTCGCCCTCCGATAGATCTTTCGACAAAATCGGATAAACTTTCCTTTTATGAATAATCGACATACTTATAGAGCTGCACGATTAAGACAGAAACTTGAATTAAATATATCGCGATACGTCCAATAATTTCGTATCAAATAACATTCCACGAGACAATAATATTCCATATCTTTACTTTCTGGATTTTAATATTAATATCAAACTATAAAATTAAAATAATAATATAATAATAGAATGGACTTTTATTATCTTAAGAAATATTATGTTTGATATTGTATTAATGTTAATTTCGTAAAAAAAGAGAGTCTCTTCGTCGAATCTATAATAATTTTATCGAACAGATAGAAATATATTTCGAATTGATCAAGAATTCATAGACGAAGAAAGGAATTATTATAGATAATTTCAGGATGATCGATGGTCGTAATTTCGGATAATCTAGAATTTAACCTCGTCCCGACAATTATGCAGAAGAATTGATACGCGTCAAAGTTTTTTCTGATTTATGCCCCTATTCCGTCAAACGCGGCTCGCACCTATAACATATATATATATGTATATATGGATACGATGTTAAACTCATGCGCGAGGGTGTCGGAGCTTTCGTTCTTCTCGTGGCTGTTGTTGGTAAGGCGCACAGTTGCTCTATTCTCTTGAAACCAGTTTTCCTCCACATAACCGTCGGAGAAGGGCAGATAGAGAGAAGAAGAAGGAGGGAAGGAGAAAAAGAGATACGCGCGCGAAGAGAGAGAGAGACAAGCGTGCGAGCGAAGAAGAGAAAAAGGAGAGAGAGAGAGAGAGAGAGAGAGAGAGAGAGAGAGAGAGAGAGAGGCTCGCATGTGTGTATGCACGCGTGCACACACATTCCGCCGCGCGACTGTATATGTGTACGCTCCGCGTACACATACAGACGCTCCTCTCGCTACACGCACGTCAGCTAAACTAGAAAGTTGCTCTCCGACCGACGTCGCGCGTCGGTCGAAGAAACGCTGCCGCTGCCTGCTCGAGCTAGAGCTCTCTGGCTACCTTTCGAATTTCAACCGCGAATATTTTCCACATATATATATATATATATATATATATAAACGCCACTCGCCGCGTTACGCCGCGCCGCGGACATGCGCGTCCCGGCGAACTGCAAAATTCGATCGACGCGCGCCGCGCCGCGCCGCACTCGATTCTCTCCTCTTGCCGGCCGTGCCGTGTGCGGCACTAACCCACGTATAAAACAACGCGCGGGCGATCGAACGCTGCGTTTTCGAAAGCCCCCGTGTTATCCGTACCGTCCGCGTTTAGCTCTCTCGCGAGCGGCGCGGCACAGCGAGAGCTCGCCACGGATCGGTAGGTGCGATCGATCGAGCGTATATTTGGTCGGAAGCCAAACGATGCGCCGCCACACATACACACGTCGCGTATACATAATATACCATTGCTACACGTTACACGCCGTATATAATGTACGAAGGGGGTTCAGTTACGCTTTAATATTTTATACCGCGCGCTCTGCCTCGTCTAAAAGCGTTACGATTGTAATTGAAGTCGAAGCTTGACTTTTACGCGTAGCGAAATTGTAAAATTGTTTCTACATACAGAGGGGGCGGGGGGGGGGG
>NW_017277774.1:1881010-1909189 GCF_001594065.2 Cyphomyrmex costatus
CTTTTTCTTTTTTCTTTTTTTTTTTTTTTCCGTGCCACATTTCCGTAAACTAGAATCTTACACTAGAATCTTAGGGAGTATACGGTGTGCGCATTCCTCACGGATTAAGAGGAGGCGCGCGAATCTACCACCCTGGGTTGCGTCGTCGTAACCTGGTTGCGGCACGGCAACCCTCGGCAACTTGCCGAGTAGAAAGTCTGCCGGTAGAAATATTTCGTTCTACGCCGAGAGGCAACGGCGGCGGTGGCGGCGGCGGCGACGGCGGCTTCCCGCCGAGGCAAAAGGCCTCGGAGCGTGGGTATCAGCACGGAACCGAGTCTACAACGCATTAGCGCGGCGTTGTCACGTTTCGAGCTTCTCTCTCTCTTTTTCTTCTTCGCCGCCTCTCTCCGTCTCTCCTTGGCCGCCCGTTCCTTCGCCGCTCCCTCCCTCCCCTCCCCCGCTACCCCGCACCACCGCACCGTTTTCCTCACCCGCCGCCGCCGCCCCCCCCGCCCCCTCTCCCTCGACGCCTAGCAGACCGACTCGTTCTTTCTCTCGACGCCTCTCGCCGCGCCGCGCAACGTTGCTGACTCGACTGGCGGGAAAACTGGCTCTTCAAACGGATTTTCCCGCGACAGGCAACACGGCTTAAGCGTTTCTCGGCCTAACTCTATCCTGCCGCTTTTGTATACGCCGCTCTCGCGGCCTGACTATCGGTATTACAGGCATTTGACGAGCATTATCGACCGTCATTAAGTTCGCGCAGGGCGCACCGCATTCGAGTTACTTTGATTTTTTTTTAATAATCTTTTACTCGGATTCTCCGAAGACAATTTTTTCGAAAAATCTTCCACGTTAACACCGACAAACAATAGCAACAGCAATGACCGCATTCGCGGAGAAAGCGGTAGACACGTCCGTTGTACCGCATGTTTAGTCTCGTTAAGGATGAATTTATAAATTATTTTGTGTGCAAATATAACAATTTTTATTTTAATAAATTAATAATATAACTTAGTTAATAGTATAACTTATAGTAACAAGAAATCAGAAGAAGATACAGCAGAAAGATAGTTGTAATATATATTTTTGTATCTTTCAGTTTCTTGCTATTATGAATCATATTTTGTAAATCTATGCATTATTATATTGTGGTCGTGATGATTTAATATAAAATTTTTTACGTATACTAATTTATAAATTGAATTAATTAAATTGATTGAATAATTTGAAAATCCTCTTTCTGATTTCAGCATAAAACTAATGAAAGGGAAGATGTTTTGGGCCTAAAGGTAAGCGAATTTTGTAACATAGTTATGTAAATTTGCATATATTTATGAAAATGTATGAATCTTACATTTTTTAATGTTCATAAATTTTTATAAGTTCCGCTCTGAAATTCATATTAATAAATGCTTTTGCGAATAAAATTGAAAAAAAAGTGTGCAGTAATGGATTTGGGACATTCCAATAAAAGACCATGTCTATTGTATTGTCTTTTGTGTCACGCGTGACGCCGGTAGCCCTGAATGTGCGCGGCAAATGGAAAGCTAATGACCGGAAACAAGAGTACATCAGGCCGGTCGATTCGTAGTGAATTTTCCAAATATATCGCGAGAGATATTTCCACTTCCCTCTGTAATGTTAAAGTGCAATTTGGAAGGACTTGTTCTTCGCATTTTCATCTACCACACAATCATTTTTGTTTGGTTCCATATTAGGGCGATAATTCTAATTATAGCTAGGCACCATCGATCACAGAAACTGATCGCATCGATCGTTCGATTAGGATAATTGAAGCGAAACAATCAATGTGTAACAATTTTTTTTATATTTTACATTTTTCTCAAAATTATTATAATAATTTTTCATCGATATACCAACCAACTAAATTATAATCTCTCTAACATAAAATACGCTTGAATTTGTAATCTAAAATTACGTTGAAACAATGACATTAAACCACTATATATTATAGCAACATAATATTTTATTTCCGAGAAATGGATTTCATCTCGAAAGCAGATACGACGCATAACGTGTTTAGGAAAAACGAACTTAGCGTCTCTGTTGCGCTTTCTAAGCTCGATTCTCATCTTCAAGATGCCCGAACGTCCGACTGGCGTCCTATGACTTTGGAAATAGAAAGTTACTTTGAAAATAGGCTCCGAAATATGCGCGCTTGGTGAACCCTCCCATCGTCTCGGCTGAGAAGAAGAAGAAGAAGAAGAGGAGGAGAGAAGAGAGGAAGAAGCCGAAGAGAGAGAGAAGGAAACTCATGATGAGGAACGATGGATAAGACGAGGAGGACGCGAAGGGAGGGTAGACGCGGTTTTAGACTACGGACTCGGCGCGTCGGCGTCGGGTTAAAAATAACAGTAACAGCGCGGCAGAGCCGGTCCTCGTCGTCGACGTCGTCCACGTCGCATTTACCACTGCCGTTGCTGTTGCCACTCTCTGGCTCTCGTATCTTCCTCCGCTGAGCTGGACGGCGATATCGATGACGCTACCACACGTCATTGCGACATAGCCTTGAGCGCGGCATCGAAGAGCTGTGCGTCGCATCGAAGAAGCCTAGGACTTCTCTCATACCGTTTCGATCTTTTTTCCTCCGCAAGAATTTTAATGTCTTATACACGTCAAGATGCTGGATCTCTGTCCACTTCTACGTGCCGCGACGGAGTTTTTTATCCGCGCGCTTAGCGAACGCGCATCATAATCATTTCGGGCGGAGTTTCCTGGTCGCCGCACAGCGTGTTTGCCAGGACGAATTTATAAATCACGTTGACGAATTGTCACGTTCCCGTTCCGCGAAACTTTCGCGCCGGTAAAACATCGGACAAATTTGTCCGGTCGTGCCCCCGTGCTTTTTGCAAAACAGAAATTATTTAGCTTCTCTCCATGAGTTGATGTATTTGTAGACTTTCGAGCGTAAACTTGACGGACGAGGTGTATCGCAGGCTCTCTTCTATCATCGCGACAGCCGTTTGCTTGTTATTATTATACGCTTGTGAAAAGGACGTGTATGTCAAATTTCATCATTTATATATTCGCAGTTATCCCTATGTATATGTTATGTTCGCCGCGCTCGGTATACAGTGTCGACTTTCTTGAAACAAAAGCTTTTAAAATCTCGTTTTTTAATTCATCTGGTCCTTGATCGAGTCGTACGAAATCTCGAGGTGCTTAAAGTGCGTTGTTAATTCGGAAACGAGCTCTTTAAAGAAGAAAACCTGTTAAGAACTATATCATTTATAATTAACAATTTCTCAAACTGCTATGCGTAAAATGCTAACGTTTTAAAAAGTATAGATATTCCATAAGAAATTTAATATTTTTCTCAGGTATTTATGACACTTGATTATTATTAATTTTCGAATTAAGATGATTATCGAATTCATTGTATTTAAAGAGTACTTTTTCGAGTGGAACCTTCCTCTAACGAGCGAAAATTGAGCCAGTTTTGAAAAACAGCGGCTCAATTATCACTCTTTAACATTGATATCTCACTCTCTTCAGAGTGTCCAATTCGCTCCAAAAGCTTTAGAGAGAGCGTCAAATGTTGCTCGAACGAGCTTCACGAAACAACACGTGGGCCTCATCGGGGGGGGGGGGGGGGGATGGTCACCGGAAAGTGTTGAATAAGAGTGCTGATATTATATCTACGAAAGTCACGTATATCTCTACCGGAGCATCGCGGGTCTCGAATCTTGGCTGCGCGCGCGATCAACGGATTTCTCTCTCCGCGCAACGGCGAGACGGATTTTATTTTCGTACCGCAGTAGCATCCCGCGACCCCGATGCCACCGGCTCCGTCAGCAACCACCCAGGCCAGGGCCCCTCCTCCCCCCTCCTCCTCCTCCTCCCTCCGATATCTTGCTGTCCTAGCGCGCCGCGGCTGACACTCGTAAATCCAAAGCTGCGATTGCCGTCGCGGATACTTGGGATGTATAATGTTCGGATGGTGTCGGACAACTCGTACGTGCCGAACGTGCGGTTAGCCGCGGAACGCACGAGGCCGGCCCCGCGAGTGTTTGTTTCAGCGCCAGATTCGAATCGAGTATCAATTTTTCGTTCGTACGATCACATGACTTACACGCACACCCTCGCACTTCCGTCACTTCCGACGCTTCGCGATACATATTTGGATATTTCTAGAGTCCCCAGAAGTAAGAGAGTCTGGCCGATCTTAACTCTAGTTTGTGTAACGTATACGAGTATTTACACGACTGTACAGGGCGTTTCACGTACTTTTCAATTTTTTCACATGCTCAGCCATCGTCCGAATTGGTTCCGCCGTTTTTTGTCGGAAATAGGACAAGATTGACCAGACTTTTACCTCCTAGGGACATTAGGTATTTCGATGAAGGAGCGACGTGTATCGTGTTACACGAACAATGGTACGCGCTTCTTTTTGCCGCGTCTCGGATAGTTTTATTTTAACTTTGTACAAAGGGAATATACACATGGTATTCCGAAACTGACGATAATTATTTTAGAGACAGAGATTTTTTGTGACATCTTGAGACGAGAAGTCTAATACAAAATTGTCGAGGCTACGAAGAGTTGAAAAATTACGAATGATAGAGCTAGAATTTCGCGCGTTTGGGAAATGGCAAGATGATCGGTGTGAAGGTCCTGAATTTTGCTATTATCAAAGGTATGAAGTTCGAGAGGAAGAGCACCCTGCTTCATCTTGCTATTCCCTGAACGCTTGAAATTCCAGTCTCGTCATTCGTATAATTTTTAAACTCTTAGCGTTTGAAAACTATCGCGGCCTTGGCATTTTCGTATTAAACTCGTCGTCTTGAAGCGTCGAAGTACTGCCTTTGAGATATTTGTCGACGCAGTTTTAGGACACCCCGTATATAGATGACTTTATGGATATTAAATGGCGTTCAATGCAATCGCGCGCGCGGCAATTCGATAATTATGTTGAGGCGCGCCATTTTGAGCGTGCGATTTCGAGAGTCGCACGCTCGCTCGCGCGGCATACCGGACGCTCTCTGCTAGTCAGGAATAGTCGGGACAGGATACGGGAACAGTTACCAACGCGTCAGGGCCAGCGTAGCTCGAGGCGATCGGGCAAGGACGGTACCGCTACGGGCCAAGATCTTCGATCGCCCGCCTCCCGCAGGAATTTATGACGCGAAAAATCTCATTCCCTCCGCGGGAATTTCGCCGATTTCTCGCGCGACTCGCCTAGCGATGGAGCTTGCGGATCGTCCTTATAGAAAAAGCGGTGCAACTAAGTCGAACGGCGCGAATCGTTCGCTCGGAACGAACGCGATATCTATCGACATAGAATTTACAGAGAGAGAGACCGTTGCGCACTTCCGTCCGATTCCTTTCCTCTCTAAATTCGAAATTGACCTTGACTTAACGAACATTCGACGGGATATATGTATTATCTTTCTCTTTTGTCGTTCGACATTATCTTACACTCCTGTGTCTGATACTCGAGTGAAAATTTGAAGTACAGCCTATTTAAGTTTGAGTACTCGCGTCTCCGTCGATTGATAATTTCAGATACAGCACGCGATTAATCGTGATCTGAACTTTATATCGACTGCTATGTGACGATTTGTCTCTCCCCGACAAACAGGGAAATTCTCATTTTCACGGTTAATATTCGTCCGTTCCAAATATTGGCGACGCGGGCGCGATCGATCGGGGGTAAATAGAGAGGCGCCTTGACGTGTCGGCGAGATCGGCAAGCGGACGATATAGAGGCTGATACAGGCCGATACTCCTAGATCCGTCCGAACGAGCGTACGGAGGTCGTTGAATCCCATTAAGCGGTACTCTCCGATCGTTTCGCTGCCGACCACCTGTATGCCGACGTTTTTTTCAGCCGATGTCTCCGCGTCTCGCTCCCACCCCCTTTCTCCTCTCTCTCTCTCTACTCCACGCTGCGGCATGCCTACCACGATATTGCGTTGGATGACGACGACGAAGAGGAGGTAGACACCAGGACGAGAGCAATTACACTCCTCGTCGTCGTCCTCGTCATCCCGACGCGCTCATCGTCGGTGAATATTCGCGCTGCTACGCGCTACGGCTAGAATATTGTATTCTCCTTTTCTCGTGTGGCTAATGCGGCCACACCTTTCACCAACACCCAACCCAGCAGGCTCTCCGATCCGACTAGCTAGCGTACTTAGCTAGCTAGGCTAGCTGGATGACTTGGCTCGCCGATCGAAGGAATAGCCAGGCGCGGTCGCTCGTTCGCTCGTTCGCTGCGACCGGCAATACGACTCGCGCGCATCATCTCGAGAGTCGCCTAACAGTAAAGTCTTTCTCTTGCTTTGTTCCGTCGTTGGACGGCTCGGAGAGGATCTCGTAGGATTTTCATTACGTTCCTCCCGTCACTTACGGGATACTCTCGCAATTGTCTCTACTCTCTCCTCGATCTCGAGGAGTTTTCCAGTATATACCGATGAGTGTATAGTTTAAAATGCAACACGCGTATCTCTTCATGTGTGTCATTACGTAGATTTAGGAATTAAAAGTAGAGCTCGAACGAATTGTATGGTCAAGCTACGAATAGAGTTTAAAGTCGAAACATTTGACACGCTCAGAGATTCAAATAACTTTTATAATTCCAAAAGTCAACGATACTTTGAACTGTTTAATGGATTTGCGATGTTCGGAAATCTGGCAGTTTGGAAAGTTTAGTTGAGGAAAACTTGTGAAAATAGCATTCATTGAGACGCGAATAGCTTTAGTTCCTTCCTTTTCACATGTTATTTAACTTTACAATTTTGTATGAATTCAGCAAATTGTGGATCCTCAAAATTTGTAGCAGATATATATTTATTATTTTAATTTAATTAATTTTTATAAACTTTATTGTTTTACTTGAAATAAGTTTGCATTATATTCGAACAGAACTCAAAACGATTCTTCTCTGAAAACGATTCTTTGAACTAAAAAGAACGATACAGAAAAACTTGTCAGTGTAAATCTCAATCTAGACTCTACCAGTTTTAAGAAATTTTTTTTGAAGCCTAAGAAAAACATTAGATACGTTTAGTACATAGGGACAAAAGGAACAGATTTCAACCAATCAGAAACTGTATTCTGATATTCAGCAGAAAGTTTCTCTGTTTATATTGCCCATACTTTCTAGTTGAAAAGAGAATGAAGGTTGAAGCCTATTATGTCGAAAAGTCCTGTTTACGAATTTTTGAAATAAGCTTTTGTTCCAATCCGATGTTTCATTTACTCAATTAATATATATTTTTAAAATAAAAAGTTGAGAAAAAAAATAAGCGAAAAGAATTTGAATAAATTAGAAAACGAATATTAGACAGGACTTAGGACGGTGATTTTTTAAAAACTTTGAAAACTAGAAATTTTCAAAATCTATAGGAGTACAAACGAACCTGAGACGCGTTCTGTTTTGTATTCACAGCGTTTGTAAATATCATTTGTCTTTGTCCAATATTTGATAGACAGCAAGAATGATATGATGCTTACAGCACGTGAACGTGAAAACGGAACACAATCTGCGTCTTAAGCTTGTTTGTGCTCTTATATAGATTTCGAAATTTTTTATAAACATTTTTCAAAATTTTTATTTTCTCAAATTCTTTTTTCGTCTTTTCCTCCGTTTCTTATTAGTGTTTACCATTCTTTTTACTATTATATCTTTGTTATTATATACGTTAAATGTGGGAAAATATATCTTGATAATTAAAATATTGTAAATGAAATATTGGATTGGAACAAAAGTTTGTAGTATTACGAATTTCAAAATTTCAAGCGGCTGTAACTTCGTTAAAAATAAACGAAGTTTGAGTTCAGAAAAGGCTCTACTTTTGAAACTGTTTTTTTTTTATAATTCCTGTTTAATAATTTGGACGTATAAAAAACTACGTGCTGAACACAAAATGAGAAATGTGCTTCTCACTTTGTGAGACTGTACCCAAAAAACCTTGTAAAAATTTGTTATTACTTTCTAACATGTGAAAGCTTAAATTTTCCTTTTACAAAATAATTTCTTTTACGATCCTCTTTTTATTACTGACAATGAGTTATATCGCGAATTAAATAAAGGAGCATTTTGACTTTGATTGTTCATAATTTTGTTAAAAATCATCATAATTAAAAGAAATAGAAAACAGAAAACTTTTAAAACTGAAAATTTACTCTGTCGCGAATGATATAATTGTCAGTATTTTTTTTTTAACATGTAGACATGATAAAAATAAAGTAACGCTACACTTTTTTTCGATCTAATATATATAATTGACAACTTTCCGTAAAATACCTTTCCTAAGTTAGCTTTTTAATTTGTATAAATTCGTATATAATAAGACTTTATTATCTTAATGATTTTACATTTTCATGATACAAAAGTATTATATAACTCCTCGAGATATTTTTAGATCTAATTAACTAATTAGTATAGCTATGCACAAAAGTGCGAAATGTCGACGACAAAACAATCAACCAGCTGGACGTCCTGCGCAATTCGTAGGAACGGGCAGGCTTACTCGATACTGAAAGAACTTTTTCCGCTGCCGCTTCGACGATCCGAACAAAAAGGATATCGTACCCGGGGACCCTTCGACATAAAAGGCTCCAACCCTCCAATCGTCCTTTTTCCCTTCGGGTAGTGTATGTAGGGTCGACTATACCCTGAACCTAAATCCGACCTGGTCCCGCAGCCTCCGATATAGTATATCTCAACCTTAGGATACTATTGTTCATACACTATTACATGTTGATCATTTTCATTAACCCACCCACATGTTTATACGGTAAATACAATTTTCGAAATGCAAACATTAACATATTGTTTCATTAATTACAATTTTCTGAAAGCTTTTCTCTTTTCCTTGGATAAAGAAAAACGTATCGATTTATATATCACAATATAAAAACACGTTTTAAATATTTGTAAAGCTAACTATCTGTCTACCTTTTATCCAGAATTTGTAAAGTAGCTTTTTCTAAAAATAACTTATGTTTCACATAACTTTTTGACGTTAAAGTATTACTTTTATATTTCATTCCCACCATTGAAAGCTTAAATGAGAATCCCTGGATTTTACTGCCGACTCTTCGAAACGTACCACACGCACCCTTATGTCCGACCCTCGTCAAGGCAGCACACAGCGTTGTGACCCAAGCACAACGATCATCCGCATTTCCTACCTGGGCCCAGGTATCCCCAACTATACCCAGGCTCCACAAGTAGATAAAAGACGGCAAAGTATAGTAAATTTTTCCGACACGCATCTTTCTCAAAATTCTTGGAAGTTTTTTGTCTGACTACGTGACTAATACAAAAGAAGAAGTCCACCACTAATTTGTACGAATAATGCATAGCTTTGATAAAATGCGAATCAAACATGTTTCTGCATGGCAAAAGGAGAATACAGAAAAATACGTGAATTATATATTATAAAAATAAAAAAGAGAAATAGGGAGAAAACCACAGAGATCTAAAGGAAATTTAGTTTTGAAAAATATCGAGTAATCGTAGTTCAGTTTAATTTCACAACTAAGTTCACGTATCCGTAACATTTTTATAGCGAAATAAATTTTGTAATGTTTTTCCGCAAGCGTTCTGTGTGCTATTTATATTCTCTTCGCTAAAATCAAACAGCGATATCGGGTATATATATATATATATATACTGTGTATATATAGATACACCTATGACGAGTTTCGCTCATCGACCACATAAACTCTTCATAATTCGGCGCATCCTTCGATTTATCACTCTCGTAAGTAGAAAGCGTTCACGTATGCGCAAACCGAGACGCGTGTTCATTGTTGACCAGCTGGCACCTGCTATGTCCGAACTGTCCACTTGTCCTTTTCCTGCTCTTTCTCTCTCTCTCTCTCTCTCTCTCTCTCTCTCTTTCTTTCTCTTTCGAGTGTCCTACGGACATCGTAAAGTTCATCCCGCGCGCCCACTCGTCAGACGCGAACAGGTTCCGCGCGCTCACGTACGCACACATATTGCCCTTCTCGCTTCGTTCTCCCTTCTTTCCTCTCTCGTTTCTCCTTTCTTTCCTCCCTTGCTCGTTTTGCTTTATCTTAACTTGGACTTTAGATGTACTATTTTAACTTCGCCGTTCGCATACAAAACCACTCGGGGTATTCCTCGATTTTATTTATTAGTCGTACTATTGTTGAGCAAGACAAGTGGAAGTTTCGCGCGGGATACTTATTATTTTATTCAACATTTATCACCACAATTTAATAGTGATACTTTATACTCTTTATTCGTGAATGATTTCAAATCGATACGGTACACGTTTAAAAGTTGAATAGTTTCTGTGTTTGTTACATGAAAAAAAGATTTATTAAAATTTATTAAAGAATTTGTGAGAGATTGACAGAGAGAGAGAGAGAGAGAGAGAGAGAGAGAGAGAGAGAGAGCACCTAATATCTATAAAATACCTACTTCGTATATCATTGGACATATAAGCATAAATATATTCAATAGCTGAGTATGGTATCTCTCGCGTGGTACACCCCGCTTCACAATTTCAACGTGACCGATCGCGCAGCGTTCCATTCATAGATCGACGGGTCCATCGACGAAGTCACTTCATCGAAATCGAAAATATTTGAAATAAAAACCTTTCGCGCTCCACATGACGTCGGGTGACGAACATTGAAGCGCGACCGAGACGAGCTCTCCAGGGGAGAGAGGGGCTGGCTTCGGGGGTGGTTCGCGGGGGCCGGAGGGTGAAAAGAGGGAGGTCGACGCCGCGTCATACGCGCGTAAGCAGGAAGACGCCGCGCTAAAAAAATCCGGCGCGAGGCAAAAAATGTATCGGAAAGGGAGAGTGGCGTGTATATATACGTATCCCCGCTGGCACTCCCACGCGCGCAAGGGGTGCCCGCCATTGCCCGACATATGGCCCCCTTTTTCAGCCGCCGCGTGCGTCTCTGCTTTCCCACACGGCCGAAGATACGGCCATATCCGTGTATATACGTGCGTGCATGCGTATGCACGGTGTGCGTGCACTGTGATGCCCGCACGGATGCGTCCATCAAGTTATTTGAATTTTCGATAGAATAAAGGGGAGTTTACCCTAACACTCGGATTACTCTGGATGAGCCAAGTTCATTTTTGCTCGCTAAATATATCGCTTCGATTTTATCGGAATGTTTATTATTACCTTCAAATTTAAACTTAATATACATACATATATATTTAATCTCTGAATTTCTAACATTCTTTGCGATGAGCAACTTATACATTGGAAAATAGTTATACAGTTATAATGTCATCAAATATTTACCGTAAAGTTTTATCAAAGAAACCGCTATTGATTACACTAAATCTTTCATAGTATTATACTTTATGAATCAAATTCGCGCTGCGTCGCTTTTATCTGGCAGGCTAGATACGTTCGCCGTGTAAGATCTACGATCGAAATGTCGTCGTCGAAACAAATTGAGACATCGCGAAGTGCGGGAGATGCGCGGAAACCTTTGACTCTCCTATAAAACCGGCATGGACCAATTAACGACAACGTGACGTTTTCCATTGCTTTATTTCGAGAGGATTCCCCGACACAATGTCTTTCCCTCCTCCCCCCCCCCCCCCCTCTCTCTCTCTCTCTCTCACTCGCCTCCGCGCTCGCCTTCTCCCCCTCTCGCATTTCTCAATTTTCCGTCCACGAGTTTTTCATTCCCTCTCTCGTCCGCTTTCTTTCTCTCGTGGCCTTCCCTCCCGCTTCCGATCCCCACCCAATTCCTCGATTTTCGGGGTAGGACCCTTCGTTCAGGACACCGCAGATGTCGTGCGCCCCTGTAGATGATATCAGAGGCGCTCAGTTTGATTTACGCAAAGAAGCCACGTGTTCTTGGCTGATCCTAGCCGCGATATTATCAATTCTATTGTTTTAATTGTAATATTATTTTTTAATGAATAACCGAACTAAATACCCGCACACACACACACACACACACACACACACACACACATATATAATAATAAAATGCAGTACACATTTTAACAATAACATGACATAAAAATAGATAAATATAACTAATATTTGAATACGTAGAGAAACTTAAATTTTCGATATCACAACGACACGTAGAATTTTAAGTTCACAGCGTAGAAGACGAGAGTATCGCGATAGGTCTTTTCCGAAAACGCGCGTGGAAAACTTTCTGGAACGAGCTGCGATAATGAAAACGGATCCACGTATACGAATGAGAGGCACTGGGGACCAGGGGAGCCGACCCTCCGTTTTCGGCGACCTTCCTTTATTCATCCCCTAATGTAGGCCCGACTGGCGCGTAGGCTCTCTCTCTCTCTCTCTCTCTCTCTCTCTCTCTCTCTCTTCCCCGCTTCGTATATAGGGTAGGGTATTTACCAGTCGGAAGGCATATATACGCGCGTTATGTACATTACATAGCGCGAGCGAGGCAAGGGCGCGCGTATACCTACCTACGTGCGGGAGAGATCGCCTACGCGCTTTCGTAGGTATCGCGCGGGGTGCCTCGGGGGTTGTTGGAGGAGTGAATGAGTGGGTCGGCGTCGCCTATTGGATAGTTACCGCCGAGACGCATCGGAATAACCCCCTCGTGTACCTCGTCCCGCTCGGCATCCCTGCGACCGCCGATTCGTACACGTGCCCGTCATCCCTCGGGGGATGAAACGTCGTAGAATCTCGCGCACACGTTTTGCGCCCGATGACGTATCCGCGCGCCGTTTTCGGCCGGGAGTACGGCCGCGCGTTGCCGAAAAAGGCCGGCCAAACTTTCTGTAGACTCTTTTAACGGAAACTTCTCTTCGCGACGAGGGAAAGAATTCCTTCGAAATAATCAATTTTCGATCGGAAGTGTATTATTTATGTACATACAATATATAATATAAAGTATCGCACGGAAACTTAATAATATGCATACAATAATAAAGTATCGCGAAATTAATAATGCATAGAATCTTGTGTTAAATAAACTCGACGAAAAGTTCATTTCGCGTAAAGAAACAGAGTCCAAAGATCGAAACACGTGGTATAAATAATATACAAATCATACGCACATGAATTTCTAAATGAAAACTGACGGGGCGATTTATATGTAGACTTTTCTTATACGTGGATAAAATGTTTTACCATTAAATTAAATCAAATATGATTTATCGTGAAATATATTTATTTGTCGCAGATTATTTTCACGCAGGCCGCCGCTGTGCGAAACAGGTCGCGTGTTCGGCAACCGGGAGTCTCGTCGTGAAATTTCGTCTTGACGTCTTAACCGCCTTGAACAAGCGGAGTCCTTGAAGCCTGAAGCCGGTCGACCGGCGCGGCGCGGAGCGGCGCACAATCTTATCCACGCGCGCGCTCGTTGCGATAGCGCGTGGCTAATCTGCCGCGGACTTTACTCGGCTAAACTCGTCGTCGTTTGGGTCAGCCTCCAGAATAGCGACGAATTTCTTCAACGTCTCGGGCGTCTCCGAGCGCCAAGAAATTCGTCTTTTCAACGTCGCGCATATACCTTTTCGACGCGTACCTGAGAAAAGATTTCTGTATCCCTGACCATTTCGATCGACGAATATAATATGTGGATGTAAATGTGTCGACGAATTAAATTTCGCGTAGCTAACGCGATGATCTGGCGAAGCGATAGCGTCTCGACCTTGACCCTGGTTCACGTAAAACTCGAAGACCGCCGATCGCGCATCCCCGAGGACATTTGTCAAATCGAGCCATTCGATCCAGTCGCGCGCACGTGATTGCTTGACGAAAGGGAAACGTCAGGATATATAGAATAAGTTTCTGTACCAAGAGAGACGAAGAAAAGGAGAGGAGGACAGAGAAAGTTAGATTTGTGGAAGAGTAACGTTCTTTTTAGACGAATATTTTATATTGTGATATTTTTGTTACATATATCATACGAAATAATTTCAATCGTTATCATTTAGTCTAAATGAGACAACAAGTTGAAGGTATATTTTATATATCTTGAAGCTATTATTTTATTTCTTTTCTTATATTATTATATTTTTTAAGAATTAAATTTTTAACAGTATAAAAACAAGTTTCTTAGATAATCAAACCAAATATGTAACCATAATTAAGATAATAAGATCGTAAAATCTAATCACGAAATATACTAAATTAAAGTCAGAGAGAGAGAGAGAGAGAGAGATAATGATAATTTAAGATATCGTCAAAAATAACAAAAGAATAAAAGGGTAAGAAAGGTGGAGAAAAAAGTAAACCGATATACTCTGCAAAGCCTTTTCATAATCATAATGTTCGCGAGGCGAGGGAATGAATGCGTGTTTAAAAAAAAAAAAAAAAGCTCGTTACTATTTTACGTAAAGCGGCATTCTCGTAACTCGCTCTCATCGTGGCGATTTACGTGTCTTAATAAAAATACTTTCCATCCACGCAAGACGCAACCAAGCGAGTCCTTTCGACATATTCCACTCGCTCGCTCGCTCGCTCGTTTGCCTGCTTGCTCACATCGCCCGAAGCTCGCCTCGTTGTTCCTTCGCCCGATAGCGACGTGCTCCGGCTGTTTTCGCCGCTTCGCAATTTCTCCGCGCGGCGCCGCCACCGTCGAGTCCCCTTTCGAAAATAACACACGGCCGGTTGACGTCATGCTGTCATGACCACCGTGGCGCGCCAACGTCGCTCCGACGTCGTGTGTGCGCGGCGCAGAAAATTCAGCTCTCTCGCGCGCCGCACACACATACGCACGCACGCACACGTACGCGCAGCATTACTCATGCACGCTCATTCGTGCGCGTGTGTGTGTGTGTATATATATGTATATATAATATATATAATATATATATACACATATAGGAGGTATACGCTATCGGCGCGCTCGTGCTCGTTTCATCGTGAGTGCGCGCGTCACCGCGCCGATATCAACGGCAACAAGCGCATACATACACACATAAGCGTCACATATACACTGACTACTTTTATCTACCAACGACTGGTCTCTCGGCCGACTCAGCCTTCGAAGCGCGTTTGTCGGCAGGGCCGGCAAGAGAGGCGACTTCTGGCGTTATAGTGACTTGAAAAGTATAAACATAATTCGCTGCAACAACGATATAATTTAACGATAATTGCGGGTTTTTTTGAGTTGCCTCTGCACAAAGAAGATAATTCTTTTGAGAATTTAATCCCTTCTCAGGCTCTGCGCACGTTGTAATGTATGTTAAATTTGAAGATATTATTTGTTGAAATTATCTAATTCTAGCGACATCATCTGAGATCTGCGATGCACGTAATAATGTATATGTTGAAGAAATAGTCTAAATTTTCTAAGAAAATTATAGCTCCGTATAAATTATTCATTAAAGCGCATGAATTGAATTAAAAAAATTTTAACGATTCTCAAAATATTCGAAGTAATGTTTTGTTCGAAAACTATAAAATGTTTATACGCTAGCAGATAAGCGATGTGAATCCAACATTAGATTCAATCGTTTTAAGCATCATTAAGTTTTCAGATGGCGTCATGTGACGTATAGTTGTTTCTTTCTTTACTTAGAAGATGAAAAATAAAGAATAATTTAGAAAAGATATATAGATGGAAGAGCTAAAAAATCAAATCTTTGTATTCTGATACTTTTCAAGTATCAATGTATGAATTAATTATCAATGAATTAATTATAACGAAACGTTCATCGTAACTATATTTATATCAAATGTCTTTTTGTTCAAAGTTTCTATGTCTATATTTTTTTGCTTTTAAATAATAAATATAAAAAAATTGCAAATTAGTTTCTACGGTTTTAAACATTTATTTAATATCTATATATTTTTCGTTATTTTATGAAAAAATCAAGATTAATAAAATCAAATAAAAACCTGAAATGTTCTGATATATTACTAATAAATAAATAAAGTATATGCCAAAGATGGAAAATGAATCCAATCACGATTGTATGTACTATTTCTACTGAATACTTCGAACATAGCCATGCGGTTCAGACTTTGACTCGTGAATGACGTACCAGACACACATCGTTCAAATAAATATTATTCAAGCTTAATCAATGCTTAAATGATCTTTTTCTAACATCGCATTCGAGCATTCATTAATGCAACATCTCTTTACATATAGTCGTGATATTAAAATTAATTTTGATCTTGTTACGATGTTATGATCTTGGTAGATGGCATGCTTCGTAATGGAAAATCTAATAAATAACTATAACTTGGAGAAACTTTTATCGTATATCCATTCAAGATACACAATGCGAACAATTCCGACCAGTCTTTCGTATAGCTGAGCGGCATACAACAATGGGGGGGTTCCTTAAGCGAAAGGAGTGAATCTCGCAGCGACGACGCCGGTAAACATTCACGAGATCTAGGCGCCGCGATTTCCAACCTCGGCACTGTCACACGAGTTGTTGGATAGCTTCGACTCGGCTCGGCCGTACACCGAGTCAAGTCGAGCCGAGTCGAGGCAAACATTACCTCATCGCCCGGCAGAGCCGGATCCACCGTGAACCTTCTCCACTTAGGATTTTACTAGCCGCGCGCCGTCACTACCTTGCGCCACTGCCGCACGCGCGCGTCACGTTCACAAAAACGCTCCTTTCTCAGCCGACGAACGGACGGACGGACGGACGCGCATCGCGAGAGCGGCTCGCAATACATGCACACCGTATTCGCCCAACTTTTGTAACCCGTCTGGCTTTTGTTTCGTACTTGCCAGTCCCCGATCCCTTGCCGCGCGATTGTCGACCAATCTAGTCGACAGCTTTATCTGTCGCCGCCACCGTTATTTCTTGCTCATTAGCGAAAGCGCTCTCTCGTCGCTGACGCTCCGTGAGATCTAGAACCTCTCCAAACTCTCCTATCGGCGCTCTTATCGTGTCGTCACTTGAATCACGCGTATAAATTATACGCAGTTTAAATGTTCTCTACCTCACATCATTTGCGTAGACGTCGAATATCGATTCGTACCTCGAAGGAGTCTCGCGCGCTATTTTCAATTTTCTGCCTCCCATATCGGTCATTCAGTTGTCCACAAGTATCTATATCTTACTCTACATCGCATGAACCCGAGCGTGAACCCGCTATATTTCTGCTCGATGTCTATTTCTCGACATCCGCGGATTATAATTATTATATATAAGTAATACTTTTGGTCGGATTGGTCGCGAAGCTCCTCCATTTCTAAATGCATTACCTATATACGTACCAAATGCGTTACCAATATGCGTTACCAATATGCGTTACCTATATACGTACCTTTATCGTTTGTACCAACGAATTCTTTTAGCGACGATTCCTCCCTCGCTTGTGTACCTTCCAACGATTTATGCGGTTATCGAAGTCCCGCGACGCACCTCGGGTTACCGCGTATTACCTACCCACCTACTCACTCGTCTCGAGTTCGAACCGCGATAAAAGTTCGCCGGGTTTTATTCCCTGTGTTTTCGTTATTCTTCCCTCACTCGTTTGACGCCTGTTGCTCGCTTCTGGCGAATCCCGGTCGTTTTATCACACGACGTCAAAGTTGCCGCGCGGAATCTATGACTTCCTTTATACTTGAGTATCGATATCGAAGTGAGTTATATATATGCAGTTCGATCGCGCCGCGCGAATACGACTGTTCGTGACACGGGGAAGCCCTCAGGATCGTTTCAGCCTTGTACGAAAGTCAAGAAGCGCGTGCACGCGTCGGAATGTACGTCGTATAAAATAGCGGTCGCGAGCCGACCTACACGCGGAAAGAAAGATTTTCGCGAAGCGTTTAAAAGTTTAATTGTAAATATACACAAATCTAAAAATAATTTTATTGGATCGTGAAAGTAATTACGCGTGGAAATCTCACGCATGCTGAATAAATGTTGTAAAAAGTTTGCCGGATTGCCACGAAACTGGAAATCGAGGAAATATCAGAGGAACGATCAGGGAAATTCACGAAACAGTCAGGGAGTTTTTTTTTGGAAATTTATATATAAAATTATCGATTTTACAGAAGTTTGATACACGTTACATCACACCGACGTATTTGTGGAATACTACCAGTAGCTTAATCAATATCAGTAACATTAATAGTAATTTACATTGCTGTGTCAAATTACTTCCTGAAAATATTTAGCGGTTCCTAAATCAGGATGAAACTCCATAAAAATTTCAAAATGTTGAAAGCAAGGAAAATCATGAATTAAATTTCGTCGAGAAGTCAGGGAAAAGTTATATGGAATTTTGGGACGACGAATTTGCGGCAAAACGCGTGGTTTGGACATTCTAGCGCTATAGTTTGAGCGTCCTACATAATTATTTTGATAATCCAATAAAATTATATTTAGATCTATAGCTGAATCTTCAGATACTCCTCAGCGGAACTGTCCCTTCCCCTTACATTGATACGTCACAAGTAAAAGGAATCGGATATCAGGGACGCATTACGATGTCGTTTCCTTTTAATCGCGGGAGCGATACCCTCGTATTAAGCCCTCCGACATTAACCCCTGCCGATAGACGCGTGGCCGCGAGGTTTACAAACGAGATGCAAGCCGCGAGGATTTCACAAGTGGAAAAGGAGCGTCGCGGGGCGTGGCGGCTCTCTCTCAACTCTGATTTACGGCCGGTTAAGAACCGCGTATTATCGCCACATACAACTAATCCTTCCCAGAGTGTATTTCCTCCCCCCTACCTCTGCCCTATTGTCCCATCTGTGCGTCGCCTCACCCTCGCGACCTCCTCAATCACCCCTAACCCTCTTTCGCGGTCACCCTCCTCCCACGTTTTGTGTACCTCTCCGTCCTGTCCCTCATCCCCCTGCGCTTCCTTCCTCCTCTTTCCATAACCATCTTACCTCTAACCGTCCATCCGTCTCTCCAGCCCCTTTCTCCCGCACTATACACGCTTTGCCCTGCTCTCTCTCTCTCTCTTTCTCTGTCCCTCTCGCGCCTCCTTTCTCCCTCGCCCCCCTAGGTTCTCCTCTTGTTCCCGTTCCCGTTGTCGATTCAACAAGTGCCCGGTCACGCTTCGCAAATATCGCACGTAAGAGGAGGAGACGCCGGAGATTACGGCCGCATCCACAGTCGAGCGCGCGCGCGCGCGTCCCATTCGCCGAGTTTCGCCGAAATTTTCAAGTACATACCCCCCGAGTACTACTCCTCGTGAGGCGGGAGGGGTAATCGGGAGACAACGAGCAAGTTTCTCACCGATCGACGAAATTATTAACCCACGTTACGCGTATACACCCTCGTTCTCGCGAGTTTATCTCCCAACGCACTTCCACGACGTATCGAGATTCCCTCGTTTCGCATGAATCTCGACGTGATTTGAAATTTGTGAATCGTTTCGACGATTCGCATTATTCGCGAGGCATAATTTATCGGCGTGGAGCACGCACGATATCGTTTTCGATATCGTTCTATAATAAGCGAAGTAAACAGTAGATCGTAGGCAACAAAGATTTTGCGAAACGTTTCGTTGAACGACGTAGAAATAATTTCATTTATCCGCCTGACAATTTGCTCGGAAACATCTTTATATAGATCCGCAAAGTGAGCCGTCGCGCAGCGAATGTCACTTTTAGAAAAAGAATGTAGTTTTGAGAAGAAGAAAGAGTCGCTCGGTAAAGAGTTAGCGTGCGATTCTCTGGAATCGCTAGAAGGCGAGATTAGATCCGCGCCGCGGATCGTTTTTTCCTCCGTCGATGATTCCACCACGAACTCGTTCCTCCGAGCTGGCCGGTTGACCACGTCGTCGCGCTGTTGGAAGGAGAATCTCCGCGAGCGAGTCATATTCCAAGTAGGCCGCTACGGCCGGCTGCGGCGGATGTACGCGGTCGTAAGAGCGAGCTGTTGCCGCTAGAGAGACACACACACTCGTGTGTGTGTTCCAGGCCAGGAACGTAGCTATACTGCGTGCGGCAAGTAGAAAACGCTCAAACTTGAAGTCTACCCGCCCGAGAGTCTGCTTGTCTTGACTGATAAGACGAACTGGGTCACTCTCAGCCGAGTATAAAATTATATACAGAAATTTATACGGCTTCGATTGCGGGGAGCTAAATAGCTCACGGAACTCGAATAGTATATTGACGCACATCGCGCAATTACGCGATAGAGAGATGAAATCGTGAAGAAGAAAAAAAGGAGAGTTTACTTATTTATCGACTTCTCTTTTCGATTTTATCGAATTTAGAATTTCTTCGCTCTTGATTTATGGGTTATAACGGAAATCGTACGGAATAGAACGGCAATAGCGGGAACGTACATTTGCGCGTCACGTTGGCTCTACTATCTATAGTCTCTAGTCTATCGTATACGCCACAAGAGCTTGGTCACCACATCGTCCACTACCGCCGACGGAGTCGCGCTATCAGCCCAGCTCGAGGCGGCGTTCGTAATGACGTGCGGACGCCGGAGTTCGATGGAAACGCGGTGACGTTTTGTTTCCCGAGAGCCATTAGATCGTCCCGTTCGCGCACGAAATTCTCGCTCGCAAACCGTTCCCAGACCACGCGGCGCTTCGTTTTATCGTGAACGAGCGGCGGGTATACACACGGATACCATATGAAAATTAATGAAACTTAATATTTCATTGGCCGCGCACGGCGCGCATAGTGAAACGACGAACACCTTGCAGCCGCTGTTATCAGTTCTCACTTATGAAAAGTAAGACGTATACGCTACCACGCATCGACGACTTCCAACTTTTTAAAACAAAAAGAAAAAAAGAAACGTACGAGCGTCAAGTCGAAGACTCTCCCGACTGTCAAGAAGACGCTATAAAATAATTTCGTTCCGCAGTTGCCGACTTTTAAAAGTTATGTATTGCGTGAAAAGGAAGACGTGCCCTTTTCGTAAGAAAAAAAGAGAGAGAGAGAGAGAGAGAGAGAGAGGGAAGAAGAGACTTCAAATTTGATAAGCCGCGAGTTGGAAACGTTCGGAATAGGAATAGTATATCCGCAACTATTTCTAACGTGAATTTATGAAAGTTGCGCGAATTATCAAAGTTTGGTAAGTGGCAATTCGCTCTATAATCGAGTCGAGCGACGAAAGTCAAAGAGACGATAATCGACTTCGGTAATGAGATTAATCACGTGATTACGAAGAAGGGGGGACGGGAGGGATTCGCGTCTTCTTCCTTAATTTTGAATTTCATGCGTCTGTGTGCTCGGGGAACCGAAGAGTACTGTCGTTATCCTTTTCGGTCGACCTGGCGACCATCGTCGTCGCTTTTTCGTCTGGCCTCCAGCCAGAGTAATAGTCCCAGCATCTTCTGTTATAATATATATGTATATGGTATATACATATATATATATATGTATCTCTCTCTCTCCCTCTTCTATCCTGCTTCCGTGAAATCAAACGTCATGTGGAGGCCACGTGGACTCGGCCAGCCGACAAACATGTCGCTGGTGACATCTCACGGTATCTCCGAGCACAACCGAGCACGCTATCGTGGCGATACATCCCCCCCCCCCCCCCTCTTCGTCATCGCCGGCCTCTCCCCCTTCTAACTACCCTTCTAACTCCCCCCCCTCCTCCCAGCCTCTCTTTCTCACGCTCGCGAGAACGCGTTCTTGCTCGCGCCAGCAGAGAAACGCGTCTCTCTGTCTCCCGAGGTGAGCAAGGGCTTGGAGGGAGGAACGATTATTTACTTACTTTCACTCGCGCGACCTCGTACGCGCGTAAATCATCCACGGCTGCGTGGGTACTGCTTTCGTAGGGTCCGCGGCGCCAAGATACGCACGCGAGTTCGACCCGCCCTACGATCGACGAGACGAAGAGAAATTATAATCCCGGTGTTCATGTCTCGACCTCATTTCCAGTTCGAGGGAAAAAACGCGCATACGATTTTTAATATCAAAGAAATAAAGTACAGAAATCGATAATGCTCAACAATAAAGATATTCCTCGGTTGAATTAAACTCGATAGGAAAAAAAAAAAAAACATAAAATACGAACCTTTTTTTTATTTAAACAAAGATGACTACTCCGTTATCAGACCGTTTCACAGTTTGTAAAATTATAAGTATTAAAAAAAAAGAGTAGGTATAACTTTTCTTTGTCCCGCTTGTGGGTTTCTTTGTCGTAAGTGCCGGCGAGCATTTCTAAGATAACTGCTGTTGGAAGTCTGAAGCCAGCTCGCTCGCCAGCGTTCCGCTGATGATTTCTTCCCGGCAGGGCTAAGGAGTCGCGTGACGTCACTTTTTCCATCGCCCCGATGGAGTGCCGAGCGTCTGAGTCACGTCCTCTGTTGCCTACTCTCTCGCCTCCGATCGTCGCGCGAAACTAAACGCGCCTATTCGTCTTTGTTGCATCAACATCGACGAATAACTTTGAGATAACTAACTGACCCTTGACAAATTTAGTTGTAGAGACTGAATATAATGGAATTATACCTAACTCTCGATTACAACAACGAGTCATTTGGACTCAAAGCGAAAATTTTAGATGATTGCTTATACGATATATGGTACTATGAGATTCTAAATTGTAGGTAAAAAACTTTGAATCTTCCTCTATCACCATAAGGCGGAGATTCACTTGCATTCTATAATACTTCGAACAGAACTTAGATGTAGTTTTCATAACTGTAGTTGAAGACTAGCGATAGCTGTACACGTCTTTTATATAGATAGAGCGCTGGATGCGCACGAAGAAATACACGAAGCTAACGTTAGCGATTTGTGGATGTTTTCAGAGTTGTGCAATGATGGGTCTGCAGGCGACGGCAGGAAAACGCAAATTGGAGGGTGGTGTCGGCTGTATGGAATTCCACATGGACTTAGGCGAGAGTCCGTCGAAGCTCGGACGCGTGGATGGTAGCTGGTGGGCGATGGACGACAGTTACGGGCCGCCCCTGAACCAGACATCGACGTCATATTACGAGATGGAAGTGAGCTCGCCCTGCCTACAGGCGACGAACTCGTGCCAGCCCTCGACGACGAGTTCTTCGCAGTCGCAGCAGCAGCAGCAGCAGCAACAACAGCAGCAGCAATCCCCGCAACATCCGTCGCAACACCATCCATCTTCCCAATCGCCGCAACAGGCACAGCAACAACAGCAGCAGCAGCAGTCACAACAACAACAGCAACAGCAGCAACAACAACAACAATCACCGGCGTCATCCTCGACATCGGCCTCGTCCACAGTGACGCAGTTGCATCATCACACGCAACATTATTATCACCATCAACGCGCCACCGTCAGTCCTATCGGCAGCAACGGTTATAGCCAGCTATCGAGATCTCAGCCGCAATGGGTTGCCCTTCATCATTACGAACCGCCAACGATACGTCGAGAAGAAAATGGCAAGAGCTATCTGGAGCTCGGTTCAAGTTACCGAGCGAACGAGCGGTGTTGCGAAGGTTCCAAGTCCAGCTGGTGTCGGCGCGGCCGGGCCTGTTACAGGCAGCGGCGACTCGCCGTGCTTAACATTTCGATGTGCAAACTCGCCAGGTACCGCCAATTCCCGGATCCGAGCCTCCACCGATCTGTACTGATCTGCAATACTTTGAGACACTTGGAACGTGAGATGGAAAGGGACAGGAGTCCACCACCTATGGAGCCGGTCGTGCCGGCGCCAATCGCTCAACTGCAACCGCCCGAACAGGGTAGGCTAACACCTTTCCCTGTGCCCCCAACGTCGTCGGGCGAGACCGACGTCGACTCTGGCATCGGTGACAGCGACGACAGCCGATCGATCAATTGGGGTAGTGTACTATCTTTATCGAGCCAGTCGCCGCTCGACCCGCTCAACAACAACGAACTACTGGATGTGGACATTGGGCCCGATCTTGACCTGGATTTTATGCCCGGGTGGAAGTTGACGCCTCTTTCAGCGGATGATATCCTAAGAAGTACAACGACGACCCAGGAACAGCAGCATCATCATCATCACCACCACCACCATCATCATCACCATCAACATCATCATCATCAGCAACAGCAGCAGCAACAGCAACATCTGATGTCGTCGGGGAGCAGTTGTGGTAGCAGCTGCGGTAATAGCAATGTCATTGGAAGTGCCGGCGTCAGCAACGTTGGTAGCAGCAGTAGTACGCACGAGTCGTTGATGTGTGTAGGATCATAGCCCTCGACTTTGACGTCGTTGAGTCACCTCATCGATTTCTATCCGCTAACGCCGCAGGGCAAATAAATTCGCGATAGTCGAACGCAGCTCGCGATCCGCAGTCCGCGGATTCTGAAAAGGCGCGCGGGCGAGAGGCGCGAGGTGATGAATATGGATCTCTCGCCCACCCTCTGGAGCGCTCGACGTCCGGCCGGCGACTCTCGAGGAGCCGCCTTCACTTTCTGTTTCGCGTTAATTTATTGCCGCGTCAATTACACGTGTACCACACTGATACATACAAATGAACACGCGTACACACCGAAACCTTTCTGTGACACTTTTGTTCTTCCTCCGCTCTTTTAACCACCGCTCCTGCTCCGATCATCATCGCTACCATTACTGAACCCTACCGTTACCATTACTTCTATTCTACCATCCCTCCTGAAACTATTTGCCCTCCCCCTTCCCTCCCCTCCGCCCCACTATCGTTATTGTTACTTCTATTACTATCGCTATTACTATTGCTATAGTAATACTATATTACTACTCTTACTCTAATACTATTACTACTATTACTATTATTACTATCGCTAATCAACGTGTCTCCCAACGTTCTGCTCCCCGAGGGACGGACGCGTCATGACACGCGGCATCCGCAGGTGCAGACAAAATAGAGCGCTCTGAGGGCTTAACGAACGTGTTAAGAACGGGGAGAGAGAAGAAGAAGAGAGGATAAGGGAAAGAAAGCCTTTACTGTGTGTCCGCGTGTCGACAGGTGCTGCTATTCGCGATGATCTGGTGTCCTGACAAATATTCGGACGATAACTTTCGTATATTAAGCTACCGCGTACATGATCGCGGAGCCCCGCGTGTATCATCATCCCCGTCGTGGAATTTCGAGACCGCAGGTGCAAGCGTAATTTACATGCGCCTCGGGATAACGTACCTCAAGATTTGAGAGAGAGAGAGAGAGAGAGAGAGCTATTGATAATGATCGACTCTTCAACAGCGTGTAACAATGATTCGATACATGTGATCCTAGGAAGATTGAGACAATGTTTCTGCAATTGCATTTGCGAGCTCGAAAATCCACGCGCGAATCCTCCGAAGGTGATTAAGATGTACAAGAAAATGTACAGAGAGATTCGAGATAACGGACAGAAGAGGAAGAGAGAGAGAGAAAGAGAGAGAAAATGGTATTGGCTACGTCGAGTACGAAGAAGCTTCCTCTTCGAGGCTGGAAAAACCGACGAGAATGTTGCGATCGAAGTCTTCCTGGGGAGCTTCTGCTCCCTCGCCGTTCTCGTTCGCAGCCTCAAATTGTCCGAGGGATTTTCTTCGTGGAATGGCGTGCGATGTCGAGGTCCGCGTCTCTGGAAGGAACAATCGATGATAATCACCGACGATACGCTACTCGCGCATATACATATAATACATACACAGACACGCATGTCCACATGCATTCAACAATATTATATATATACACACACGTACATATACATACAAACGAACAGTATACAATACGATTGCCGTGGCCTATATTACACGAAGAGACAGACACGTGCGAGTGTGAGTGCACGCAAGTCGTAGGGTGCTACAGGGCGGCTGCATCCTGGTGCTTCTATCCTCTGGACAAACGACACACACACACATACATATATACAGAGATACATAGATACACGGGCATACATTGCCGAAGACGTACCGAATTCGCACGGGTCGCTCGAGTGTCACGTCGTGACGCGTGTCCTGCCGTCGTAAGCGTGATACGATGTAAGTCGGAGATGTCGGCGTCTCGAACTTGAGACACACTTTCGGCACCACTGATTCAGCGTAGATTCCGCTTGTTCGAGCATCTCATCTCGCGTACCGGGAGATTATATCAATCAAAAAAAAGGCCTGAATCTATTAAAAAATTAATCGGATCCTATATGATGCTCTTAAAATGGAAATACGTGTGGCAATCATTTTTGTCTGATACATTGACGTATGCGATTATAGGACTTAACGTAAGCTGAAATGTCCATCGCATTAAAAATAAAGTCGTAATTTATGAACGTACATAGCAAATTATTGAACAGGTTGAATCGGGTTGGTGCAATTGGGTCTCGATTAATAGTTTACATGTTTCCGTGGAAATAAAAAAAAAAACAATGAGTGAGAGAGGGTTGAAACATTTGCGTTGAAACTGCAGGATGTTTGAGCTTAAAATATGCGATTTAATCAGTGAGTGCATCCGTTTAAGAACATTACAAGCAGAACAAAAGTTATTTTCATATATAGCGATTATACGAGATCTCATAAATGATCTTTATCTGCCTTGATTTTTACACTGTATGTACATCTAGGATCTAAACGCACACACGTACACGTGTGTGTGAAGTGTAGATGAAGATATATATATATATATATATATATATTTATTTATTTTTATTTGAAAGCTACACGTGTTTTTTAACGCGGACGCTCACTGATTAATAATAGCAATCTGTGCACTGATTATTTTTTCAGCGAATAGTAATATTTATTTAGAATTCTTTCAGCACTTTTTTTTTTGCACGATTCAGCAGGGAAATATATGCTGTGATTGTCTCAATCGCCAAATCTAATCGCAAGTTGAAATGTGAGAATTAAGCATGCAAAGTAGTCCATTAGGTTTTCAAAGTCCATTAAGCTTCAACGCAACGGATTAACCCTAAAATGCATGACGTGGGCCAGTATAACTCGATTTTAAATGCGAACTCCGCATTAATTATTTGATTAGACTGACCATGAAGCTTCCCGCGAATAAATAAATACAAAAATATTGAACAATGGAAAATCATCTTTAAAAACGAAGAAAGAATATAGATAATTCGTTGCATGCTAAAAATTGTCGCAAGTGGAAGAAACGAGGTATAAAGTGAGTACTAAAAATAAAAGATAAATTTTTTAAGTCTAATGAAATTTATATCGTGGTTAATTATAACGAGATTTTTAAAAATTACATTTTTTAAAGATGTTGGAGAATTACCTCCCTTCATTCCTGCGATATCGAAAAGAGAGAATTAGTGAAAAAATATGAAGGGAGGTAATTACGAATGGGGTGCAACAGGCCACGTCGAGCATCGCGTGCGTTTGTTGTATGTATGTGTATCGCACGTGTGTGTGTGTGTGTGTGTGTGTAAGAGATAGGTGACGCGTCCCAAGGAGATTAACGCGAGACGCCGACGCCTTCGTGTGGATATCTTGTGTCTCGACATACGACGTCGACAAATGTACCTGCATTTTAGAGATCGGGATAACGTTCTCCCCTTCGGATCGTCGCACGGTGGCCACTGCGCGCCACTGATCTCCCATAAATGTATCATATGTACACACATACATATATATAAATATATATATATATATATAAATATATAAAATAAATTAGAGAGTGGCCGGCGTGCGCGCGCGTGAAGAAGGCGAAACGCTTGGAGTTAAGGTCGATTTAAAAGCCCGCTCGACCCCGGACGCATCTTCTCGCGTGAATCCGTGCGCGATCTCGCCCTCAACGTCCACGAATCTATTGAAGAGCAGCTATACTTAAAAGCTAAACGATTTAAGAAAGTCTAACGTTACGAAAGAGAGTAATAATAGTAACTTATCGACTCGACTGATTACTTAAACGCGAGGGTGAATGTGAGTGAGCGAGAATGCGAGAGAGAGAGAGAGAGAGAGACACACAGAGAGTAAAAAAGGGATGATGTGACGATATCGCGATATAGAGTTGATTTAAATTGTAATTGTATGTAATGATGTTCTCTCTTATATAACACGCGACACAAACACGAAACATAACACACACAGCACATCTATACGTATACACATACACACAAAGATATACGCGAGGTATGCTAGGTACTTGTTGTACATATATATATACATATAATATGCGTTACTTATACTAAGTCTAAGCTCTTAAGCATAAACGCGAATCGTCGAGAAAGAAGAGACCCTTCACACCTTTCGTCCCACCCTGCGAGTCGTGACAACTATCCTCCTTCCTCGAGTTCTATTTTCTACTTTGTACTACAGCACACACACGATCGGCACACCTTCTCTCAAACGCGCATCTCCCCCCTCCCCCTCCTCCCCCCCTCCCGTTCTTCTCCGTAAATCCCATTCTGTCCCCTTTTACACTAAACCGTCCTTATCCGATGATAATGCT
>NW_017277774.1:1909223-1931833 GCF_001594065.2 Cyphomyrmex costatus
AACGGCGGGTGAACGGGATCGCAAGCCGTGTTGATGCAAGGGCTCGCACCTCTCAGGGAAAGAGCAGTGTGATTAGGCGGGAGAGTAGCTCCTTTCCGACACAGAGAGAGAGAGAGAGAGAGAAAGAGAAAGAGAGAGAGTTCGCCTTAGATTTTAAGTATCTTAAGCTGTCATTGGCGATCATCCGGCTATCTTTCGCTATTAGCGTTTCACGAAGCTTGTATCCGCCGGATTGTGATTCGACGTAAGTTCGAATCGATAAAACGATAAATCTAAATCTTTAATGTCTAGGAAATCTCCGAAATTAGGAAAATACTCAATTTTCGAACGTTTGTAACTCTGGGACATCCCGCTGACTGAATCGAAACGAGCGGAAGACGAATTGACAGGGAACCTTTTTGTTTCTAATTCGATTCACCCTCCGGTTATTGAAGGAAGGATTCGATGTGCGTTTGACCGCTTCGCGAGAAAACAAGATAATGCAATATTCTTTTCTCAAAATTCATTTTTCTCACATGCCATTACAATTACAATTATGATTCAATTTTAAGTACGATCAGTACGCTGTCGCCATAAGTCACTAAAGTCACGCCGGTTTTTCGTAAAAAAGATGAATAATAATTTAAATAACGTCATCAACAATTTCGCTCGTTATGTTTTTCGGTGGAACAACTGCGTTGTTCTTCCACGATATTGTTAATATCGAGCGAAGCTACCGGAAGCGGAGACTCGTACGAGCGTGTCTTAAATCGCATATACGTTTCCGTAAATCAAATCCTTCCTTCTCTTCTTCGAGAGAGTTAGATAATTTAATATTAATAATCGTCTACTATAATTAAATCACAAATCAATATCGAGAAAATAGAGGTTATTCAATATTAATATATCTCGATCGAAGATGTTACTTATGTATCTTCCGTTTATCCGGAGGCGCAAAAATTTGTAAAGCATATTTCTAAAAAAGTTTAAGTCCGTTATACAATTATGTAAGCGTAGTTGTAAGAATTAAACAGTTACAGTCGAATTTGAGAATATATGACTGTGATTGGTCAATTTTTACAACTGCGTCATTTACAACTAGGCTTACATAATTGTAGAATGGGTTTAATGCTGGATACCTTCCGCGCCAGCAGCGTCTCGCAATCGCACGCAAGTAGTAGTTAGATAACAATTGATGAAAAGAATCATGATATAGAAAAAAAACAAGAACAATTTCGTCGGTTCCACCACGCGATTTCTGAGTCTTACAGAAATTATCTGTAATCAAATGTCACTTCTTGAGTCTATTCTACAATTACTGTTAATTAATTTGTAAACGTAGTTATAAGTGGTTGTAGTTGTGAAAAATCCACCAATCGTGCAGTCGACTGTGAGAAGAATATTCGACTGTAATTGGTCAATTCTTACAACTATACCGCTACTTACAGCTACGCTCACGCAATTGTAGGATAAGCTTAAGAGAAAATAGGGAAATCCGCTTTTGCGAGTCTCTTCACGACGTGAAAGAATGTCCGATCGTGGGACATTTTCAGACGTCGCAAATGTCCAAGAGACACGCAAAATCCTCGAGACCTTTAAACGGGTCCTGATGAACATCCTTGTGCGAAGGTGGTCCCACGGCGGAAGCGAAAGCGCGAGAACCCGCGAGCGCTGCCGGCATCGGTAACGTGAAGCTCCGCTTGTTTTTCTTTTCGCGATTACACGCTGACGCGTAGCTCGCGATCGGACACGCGTATCTCGTGAAGTGCCTAAAAACCGCCGAAGGGAGAAAGTTACGGCTGTTAAGCGCGACGGCAAGGCCGCGGCGCGGAGTCCTCGGCACGCCGACGTGCATACAAGTGACAGCGGTGTGTGCGACACGATACTCTGGCGGTTATCGCGTTTCTTCCCGTTCTTCCCTTTCACCTTTTTCCTTTTTTTCTCTTTTTTTTTTTTCTTTTAACGGGATGCCGGATGAAGGCGTTTGTAAATAGTATAAATAGCACGTGCGCGAAGATACGTTTAAGCGAAATGAAAAAGAGGATATAATAAGTTTAATATTGAGAAAATATATATATAAATAAGATATATATTATATATTAAAGAAAAAAATGTATATATATATATATATGTATGCGTATACGTGTACGTGTGCGTGTATGTGTATAAGATTATTATTATTATTGTATGCATATATATGTATATATTTATCTTGATAAATAATATGAGGCGGCGACGAGCTCGCGCGGCGATCGATTCTTCCTCCTCGTTGCGGTGATATCCGGACGAAATTTATTTTCATTCGCGCTTATGACGACTCGCGGCCATTCAATAATACTCATCAAAATTTTTTTCTCTTGTGTGTTTTGCTTTCCGCTATAATTTTTTTTCGAACCGACTTTATACGAACAAAGATCATTTGAAAATAAAGTTTGACGGAAGTATCGCGTATCTAGAATATATTTCTCTTAGAAAAATATAGAAAACAATTCACGTAAATCGATAATTTGTCTCTACGTGTTGAGCTTATGTTGCATAAATTGTAATTATGTCAGTGATGTCTGGATCGAGAATCATTTACTTTGCGTACTATATAAAATATGAGTCAAATGCGAACTGATTTATATCCACGACTCGGTTCCCTCGTCCCTAGAAGGTTGTAAACGAGACGCAAAAGTTCCAGGCGGAAAAGGGACGATGACGAGAAAGCCGTCGATTGGAAAGCGATCAGGCGCGCGCGACTCGACGCTGTCGTAAGAAATTAGGGCAGGAAGGATGCACGATTGTACATTGTAAATAGTAGCGCAAAGAACGATGGTTACAGAGAGAAAGAAAGCGAGAGAGAAAGAAAGAGAGAGGGAGAGGGGGAGGAGAGAGATACCGAGAGAGAGAGAGAGATAGAGATAGAGAGAGAGAGAGAGAGAAGCAGAGATAATTAATTTAAAGATGAGAGAGTAATATGGGGTAAAAAAGAAAGAAAAAGGGGGCGGTGTTGCGAGTCGAGGCGGTGTCGTCGGCCGCGTCGAGCAAACGCACGGCACAGCGGCACTTTCGGATCATCCGGATTACAAGCGCTTTCCGGAAGTGCGTTAGCGCCCGTCGTCGCGATGGGAAGGCGAGAGCTCGGAAGCGATCTCTCCCGCTGTCCCAGCATCTCTGGCGTCGCGTTTCGCTTTCGTTCGCAAGCGAATACGAGCCCGCGACTGACCGCGAGCGATCGAGTGCGGAGACATCGCCGAAAAATTATTCCGTGCTCTCGAATGAACTCTCTTCGAGTCGTCCGTCTTGATTCGACCCTGACGCCGTGCGCTCGCGACGCGCGTGCCGGGTACGCGCGTTTTAACAGAGCCGGAGATTATACTCTGAGAATGCGTAATTGTATCGTCGACGACCACGCGCCGATCACTCGATCATAACGTAGGAAAGAGCGTGGCATTTGCGAGGCCGTTGCGTCTAAAAAGAAAAAAAAAATTATAAACGGGGAAAAAGGAACAAAATTATATAACAAATATGACGAATTTTAAGACCACCGGCCGTCGGTCATCGCCGTTCGAGGGAGTAAGACGAAAACGCACGCGACTCGATCGGGCCCACGTTTTTACTTGCGCACAAACAAAAAACACGTGTGCTCCTCGATCATTTAGGAATTGAGAAGAAAAAAATATATATAATCGGCGAACGAGTGTTACACGGGAATGAAATCGCAATTACTCTAGTCCTATATGCGGTCGACGAATAATACGGCACACGTGTGTTCGCGAGTGATCGGGCGTGTCGCCATTTCCTTTCGTTTCTCTTTGTTCTAAAATCGTGGAGTTGTATCACGTACTGTTCTACCAAAATATATTAGCAGCAGAACTGACAGTAAAACGGGGAGTCGTTTAACTGGATATTGAATGACAAAAGTTGAGTAAAAAGAAATTGCAGCGCACGATATGAAAAACAACAACTATCAAAAACAATAAAGAGTATTATTCTATATATAACAATGACTTTTATTGCACCTCATCTTTCAGCAATGCGGGAAGACTATCAAGGTATAAACGAACACTTTCAGACGATTGTTTGCCAAGCCAGTTTGAGTATTGTCTATAAAGTTAAGACATGATTTGTAAAACGATCTTCATTTTCTCGTATTATAGACGTCGATGCAATTCGTTAGCAGACTACAATATTTTTTATAGAAATACCACAGCATCAGACTCCATCAAATCACCATAAATCGAATGTCTCGAACATCTGGACAATTCAGAGAAATTTCATATTAGATATAATAAACATTTATTTTAGTTTCATAGAGAGAGGGGGGGAGAGAGGGGGACAGTAAAATATTGTAGGTATATTTGAATTTAAGTGTAAATGCAATCTTAGATGTTGATCTTTTAGATCCAGATTAAATGAAAGGCAATGATTTCTTTATTCTACTTACATATAGCGAGAAAATATTGATATATTCAATTTCCAGAGCTTCCAAACACATAAAATCTTTTTACTTTTGGATACTTAGCATGTCAGCTTTTCAACAATGTATATCTCCAATAAGAGTAATATAGCCAGACAGAAATATTATCAGTTTTATCAGGATAGAATAATCTTATCTGACTTGTGTCTATATTCTTAGAATGTCTCTATATTGTCGTTCCTTCATTAATAACTTAAAGTCATTCCTGTAAATATTCAGTCAAAAGTTCGATGCTCTTTTGCATTCTTGTAATAATCAGAAGACTGTAACATACGAGATAAAAGCATACTTAAAATGAGAAAAATAATTTAACAAACAGATATTGCATATAGAAAAGCTTATAGAAAAACATTAGAGTCAAGTACAATTTTTAATACCTTTTTCGATAATAACTTGATAGAGACGGATTTTAATTTGCTCTCTATATACGTTTTGACGTTTGATGTCATATTATATTGTATATACAATTATCGTCATTACTACTAAAATTATTTAACTTCCGAAGAGACACTATTAACATAAATTTGAAGAATGTGTCATGCATTGTTATTCGAAATTACTAAGGACTCTTGCATCGCAGTATGCTTTAACATATTTTCTTTTTCGTTTAATCTGGTTACACTAACCGCGCAGCATCCATCTGCAGTTGCGCGTTTGACGTGTTTTAACATGTCATTCTTCTGTGAGAAGCTTTTACCACAGGTCTCGCAAGAATAAGGCTTAACACCCGTGTGGATTCTCTCGTGTACGGTTAGCGCGCCTTTGCGCGTAAAACCTTTGCTGCAAAAATGGCACTTATGCGGCTTCAGACCCGTGTGGATCTTCATGTGCTGGCTAAGATTACTGGAGCATCTGTACTGCGTATTGCACACCTTGCAAATGTAAGGGCGTTCACCGGTATGTATCCTCTCATGGATCAACCGTGCCTCTTTCGAAACGAACGAATTTCCGCAATAATGACACATATGTGGCTTCTCTCTCAAATGCTTCGATTTCTTGTGATACATTAATGAGTTTTTACTCGCTAATTTCTTACCACATTCCTCACATTCATAAAATTTATCATCTTCGTGTACGCGCTCATGATTCAACAAGATGGCGCGCTTCGAGAATATCTTATTGCAAATGTTACAACGCCATATCTCCTTATCGATACATTTCTTCTTAATGCTGTCAACTATTTCCTCCTCGGTATGTTTTTTCCTGTGTATCTTTAATTCGCTCATAGATTTACATTTGTAGGCACAAACCTATAATAAAACGTAAATGTTTTCTTATTGTTTCCAATTAATTTTCGATGAAAATACATCTAGCAAATATCAATGAATAAAGACAAAAAATATAATAATTTATAGTTTTTATAAAATACTTACACTGCATTTATATCCTCCGTTATCGTTACTGTGTCGTTTCATGTGTGCGATCATATTTCCTCTACGATTAAACATTGCACTGCAAATCGGACATGTATGCCTATTAGAACCATGCGATAATTTGTGCTGTCGCAATTGAATCCTTTTGTAAAAAGCTTTGCCACATTGTTCACAAGAATAGGGTCTGTTATCATCGTGTTGATTCATATGTTCTCGCAAATGAAATCTGTAAACACAAGAAATAAGTTGCATAAAACATAATTCTGTTTTTCTGAAATTAATTGGAATAATTTTAATATAAATTTCATCAATTACTACCGTGATCTAAATGCATTGCCACAGATGTCACACATGTGTCTTTTCTTTATAGTTTCGTCCAAATGAATTCTTTTGTGACCCCTTAAATTATTGGAGTGCTTAAAACTTTTTCCACACAGATCACAAAGATAAGGCTTGTCTACTCTGTGAGTAGCTTCGTGAATGTCTAAACTAGACCACTTCTCGTAAGTTTTATCACATATAGAGCATTTAAATAATAATCGTCTCTCGTGTGACTCCATGATATGAATTAACAAGTCTTTCTTGTTATGATATACTTTTTCACAATGACCACATCTTTTATTCGTTTCAGTGAGATTTCTAAGATGTTTATGATTATCATAATCCTGCTGACATTTAAATGTTTGATTGCAAACAGTACAATGCATTGATTCACAGTTTTTATTGATAACTTGCTTACCATCAAATGTTTTGCATGTTTGGGGATTTTCTATTTCACGATTAAGTTGCTCGTTTCCGTTTTCTACAGTTTTACACATACCTACATGTTCATTTTGTTCCTTATTACAAACTATTTTATGATTATCAAATATTTCCTGTGTTTCACAGAAAGTTTGGCAGTGCAAACAGATAACACTAAGACTTCCATTTTGGATCTTATCTTGTTGCAAGTTTAATATCTCTTTTGTGATAGTTTCATTTTTACTGTCAACTTCTCTACAAGTTTGGATCAGAGTATTTAGTTCTAATGGCACAACATCCTTCGAAATGCTTTGGAAATTATTCTGTATTTCAGAACATTCTCTATTTCCTAATTCTCTTAAATTTTCTGAATCAGAGTTTATAATTTTATTTATAGTAAATGAATTAGGATGCAAATTATCATCCATACACATTTCTTGAACCATCTCTAAGGAACATTCGTCAATCAATGCATTGTACTTGTTTTCGTATTCTGGCTGCAAAACACAAAACATTTATACTAATACAATAAATATATTTCAAAAACATTGTTTTAATAAATATATAACTTATAAAAATATTTTTTATATTATAATCGATAAATATGTTACATTAGTTCTTACCTCTCTGTCAATATTTAGAAATTGTTTTAAGCGCATGTCAGTTCTCAGGCACGAAACAACTAGTAAATGTGCAATTTGCAATTTATTACAGCAATCAGTACATACTTTCTGTGGCAATGAATCATTTATGTCAATTGAAATAGGCATGTGCAAATTTATTCTTTCTTTTAATTTAAGCTCTATGCCCTTGGTTGCAAAAATATCTATTCCATCCAAAGTGGATGTCCCACAGATTCGACATAAATTGGCAAATTTGATGGAGACGTTATGATACTCATCTATCTCGACATTCATATCGCAATATGTTAAAGACACACTGTCACTTATTTCTTGGAAATTCTGTGCCTTATGAAACATATTTATTGAATCTTCATCATCAGTAGTCAATTCGGTCCCAAATAAAGTAGGAATGGTACCTTCTTCTACAATAATGGGAATAGTTTTGCTTACATAACAGCGATCTTCAATGTGATGGGAACAAATGTAATAATTTAAATGCAATTCTGCATTTGATTTTGTAGTTAAATCTGATCTGCCGCAACATTCTGCCCATACTTTGGCTCTATAAAAATTATCAAAATTTAAATTGTAAAACAATGATATGAGCATAATAACTGTAGATAGTTCCGAACAATGATAAAATATAAACAAAATAAATTCAATAATTATCCAAACGTCAACAAAAATAACCTATCGAAAAAAGTACAGTACTTACGTATCATTGTTGGGAAAATTGATAAAAGTGACATTCGACGAATCCTCATTTTCTGAGGAATATTTGCAATTTAACGCAGCGCAAACGATTCTCATCCTGGATGATTGTTTTTGATTGTAAGTAGAAAAACAAGTTTGTTGTCAAAACTCTTTCTCGTAGAAAATTTCAATATTGAGACAAGAGAAACGAGAAGCTGCCTCCAGCTGATCCCGAAATTGTAAAGAAGCCGCGACTGCTACGCCCATCCACTCACGTCCCACGAACTAATTCATTCATGGCGCTTTATTTTGAAATTACACATATCACAGTCTAAACTTACAATTATAAATCTATATGGATTCTTTATGCTAATCAATTTTAATGAATAAAAGATTACGGCGAAATCATAAACTGCCTGGAAAGGTAATTGACAAATATAATTCATTTCGTAATGCAATTCAGTTGTTAATGTAAATGTAATTAATGCTAAATTAGAAATCTATGTAAATATCGAAAATGATATTATGAAATAGATACATTCATCGGTCTGACATTAATATGAGTTCGAAATACGTATTGTTCAATGATCACATATATTTCCATCGCTCATGAATATGAATTTAAGTATCAAACGGCCATGCAAATAATTTAGTTATAATATATAATAACAATCAGCAAATAAAATTCTATATATCTATATATGTATAATACATATGTACATATATATGTGTGTGTTAGTTAAAACAAAAAAAGCATTTCTTAAAATGTTATATGACCATTAAATTTTTGTTTATTGATTGTGACTATACATATATTATAACTAAATTATATATATATACACACACATATATATGTATAGTATATATACAAATATATACAATAATGACAATAAAGTAATTATATTTTAAATTACATAAATAATCTGATATTACTCGCAAGTTGAATCTAATGCATGAAAAACTTCTGGATTGTCGATATCCAGAAACAAGCATTTAAAAATGTCATTGTAGAAGTTTGGATAATATTCGCACGCCCGCTGGCAGTCGGGCGTAAAATTTATTTCCAATAGCTTGGGCTGCATTTGACAGTTTCTCCACTCCAGCATCATATCGGCAGCGTACACGGCTCTACTTTGCGGACTTTCGGCTATTCCTTTTGGAGGCGGTTGTGCAACAGCAGCTTCGAAGGTCTGTCTTAGGACAGAAAGAATCTTCGGCTCGACATAAGTTTTCCAGGGATAATTGGGATACTGATTTTCCCATTCTACGATGAAATCGGTACATTTTTCATGAAACAATGGATTCTCCTCGGTATAATTCATCACGGTGAAATGTTGCTCATAAGTGTTAAAATTGTTCAGTGCAAACGGTTGGTTTGCAAAACGCAGGAAGAAATTTGCATAAGCATACGCACGTAGCGGTTTTACAGATTTGAGCAACACAACATATCTCACGTCGAATTTTACTTGATTGATATCCGATCTGTTATACAAAACTGGCTGTTCGATGTACTTCTGCACAATTTTCGGACCTGTGCAAGGCAGCCGTAGAATATGATAGAGATTATTCGTAATATGAGTATCTAAACCTCTTGCCAAGTTCCATGGTTTAATAATCCAATGATTATCCAAATCCTTATTTGTTCGTTGCATGAAATAAGCAACAAATTGTACCAATTCTGTGCTCAGATTATAAGTCGTCGGTAACCATACTGGATAAGTTTCAAGAGTATCTGAATCATACAATTTGTCCATTGCCTTTCTTCTGCATACGATCGATAGAAGATCCTTTGTCGTCAAGACGTTTTCGTATGGAAACTGATTTATAAAAACGTGAGACGAAGAAACATTTAATTCCTTGTACGTCTTGTAGTGAGATACAAACCATAATATGTCTGCTTCTTCTTCATTATCGACAATTTCAAATGCTGGATCCGTTAAATAATTATTTATATAACTATATTGTGAAAAAACCTTTAACTTTTTGCTGTTATCTGCCTTGAATACATCCAGGTTCTCTGGCAAGCTTTCAGAAACATGACCTGCTAAAAAATAATCTGCATCTGGTTCATTCTGTTCAAAATTTTCATCTTCAAAAGTACTATGGATCCAAGGCAATAACAGTGTACGTCTTTTTTCAGGATCATTTGTTTGACCTTCCACAAAATCTCTTGTAACTTCATCACCTGTGGCAATGTCTTTTATAGGAAATAGAAGTGTATAAATTATACCTTCAGGCAAATGCAGAAAAGGGACTGCTCTAAAATTTGGCTTATTACTGTGATTTATTGCTGAGCCAACTTCATCCATAATGTACCATATTGGCATTCTATCTTCTATTTCTCCATAGTTCACCGAATACGACTGATTGTAACGCCACATTTCGTTTGTAACATTCTCGATTTTCTCCTGTTCTTCCAATCCTGTATTTACTCCCATGAGAATACACATTCGATCAAGTAAGCCAGGTACTTGAATTAAATTCTGTTGAACACTACTGATATCATATGTCCATGCATGATCAATGAGATAAATATTATTAGAATCTTGAACAGAAATACCATTCTCTGCAGATACAATTAATTTCCATATTGGTTCTGTAACATGTCTGTCTTCATTTTCATATTCTACTTTTGTCAATTGGAAGACAAGGCCAGCATCATAAATCTGATCTGTTAATTTCTTATATAAAACTTTCCAAAATAAGTGTGGGATACCATAAGATTGAAGTTGTACTTTATGTGTCACAAGAAACACTTTAAATAAGTCAATGCCATCCATTGCAAAAAAATAAGTAAGTCTAAAATAAATAAATATTTAGCAATTATTTATTCAATATAAAAACAGCAAAAAGAAATACATATTATCGAGAGAGTACCTATTTGCTTCTTTTCAATTCATATAAGTGAAATATTGACCAAAAAATCCAGTTTGTGTAAAAATAATATAGATCATTAAAATTTTAATATAAATTAAGTAAATATTTTATTATTTTAAACAACAGTATAATAAAATTTGCAAGCTATATACGTTCTGGATTATAGGTTAACTAATACACACTCCTACTCCTGCGAATTTGCCGCTTAACAGACTTGCATCTGTACTGTACTACCAGAGCAGGTACTACACTACACTGTACTTTTTAGTGCCTTTGGTGCATGTATGTATAGGACAGTGTCGTTGCGCAGATATTTCATACGATAAAAAAGCTGCGCAACGACACTGTAACGATATCGACACTGTCGTTAAGAGTTACAGAATAGGGCCTCTGTTCTTTTTACCGAACTGGTACACAGAGTGCAATAAGTTGAAGTGAAACAGGTATACGTTTGTTTCATTTCAACTTATTGCACTGTATGTACCAGTTCAGACAGTGCAGGCAAAAAGAACAGGCTTATTGAGCGCTCAGTGAGCTCTTGTATACCTGTTTGGTTTATATTTTAGACCTAATGGAATCAGGTTATATTTTAGACCTAATATGCCAATCAGATAAAAAAGCTCATTGAGCGCTTAGTAAGCGGTCATGCTTCTGGATGCACCTATTTTTAGTACCAATGAATAAATGTCATGATTGGCTGACAGTCACGCCAATCAGGACGTGGAACATCGGTTGCGCTTCTCTGATATCTAGGACTCTAGTGTAAACTAACTATAAATTTATTGACTTTCACTACTAATGAGTTGGATAAGGCGAGAAACACACACTTTTGCATAACGCATAAAGCATATGCATAAGGAATTTCATTGGCCCACTTTCTTATGCATGAGTCAATGGACCAATCAAATTCTTTATGTATATGGTTTATGCGTTATGCAAAAGTCTGTGCTCCCCGCTTTAACTTGGATGTGCGGCCTGAAGTAAGCACTACTAGATTCTTGTTAGTTTATGATAGAGTTTAGTGAGGTTATTTAATCCAACACGTAGAAATATATACAAAAATATACAAACTGCTAAAATCATTGGTTGGTATAATGTAAATATAATGAAAATAAAACAATACGAGAACAAAATTAATATTTCTTAAAAATGTACTATAATTTATTGCAAAAATAGAATCCTACTTATAGATATTTTAAGTAAACATTAAATGCTTGGTAATATTCTAATAGTAATTATTTCGATATAACGTATAATTCATAATGTCTAATGTACAAATTTAATTTTTATCTTATAATTACAAAAATATTTAAACGAATGATAATTATCAGAAATCTAATTGTTGATTTGATTCTTCCCTTCTTCCTTCAGAAATTATCTAATCTAGCTAGGTTCTCTTCATAATAAGAATCTCTCCGTTTTAGAAAATGACAGCTGTGAAAATACATGGTGGTATCGATATTTTAAGACTGCCGGTAAACGAAGAGGAACATATTTGCCCTCCATGGCGTATCAAATACACCCAATCTCATATACTCCATTCTAAATGTTCCAAAAGCGAGAATGGCTGTGGTACCAACGACGCAAATGCATGTCAATTTTGCGTGTATGTTGCTCATTAATCGTTATCTCAAAAATATTGTAACATAATGCTTAGAAATGCAATTCTTATTTTTATAGATACAGTAATGCGTTAGAATTGCCACATATGCCAGACATGGTGTTTCCCAATAACGTATTATCCCTGACACATGAAGATGGACCATTGCTGCAATTTAATGCTTTAGATGCTTTAAGATATGTATCTAATGGAAAGATTAATGTACAGCTTGCTTGTGCAGAAGCATGGAAAGAATCAAGGTATGCATGATATACTTTTGGACTTAATAGTTTATATACAACTATTGTTAAAAATAATTTTTCTATTATGTATATCAACAGATCAGAAAGTAGTGAATACTTAGAAGAAAAGGTCAAACCTTTTGATTGGACATTTACTACTAATTATACTGGTACAATGTCTGGCTTCCAAGTTGAAGAAACAAACGAGAGAATTGATATGGATAAATTAAAACAGAGGGACAAGATTATGTTTTATCATGATTTAACATTGTTTGAAGATGAGCTTCATGACAATGGCATTGCTGTTAGTTCAGTCAAAATTGTAAGTTATTTCACATATTTCTAATAACATGCTACAAAGCTGTATTTCAATTCTCTTAATGTTTTCTGCAGAGAGTCATGCCTGCCAGTTTTTTTATATTATTACGGTATTTTCTTAGAATCGATAATGTAATGCTAAGAATAAATGATACACGTATTTACCACGAATTTGGAAAAAATTATTTATTGCGTGAGTTTACATCCCGAGAAGCTAAAGTTCGAGATATCCGTGTAAGTAATACAGCATAATAATATTATATTCTTTATCAAATTTTAAATAAGGATTAGAAGATTAGAACATTTATTTGGTTAATATATTAAAGGTATTATGTATATATATATATATATACATATATATTTTATTTTAGTATATATATATATATATATACTATAATAAAATTGTAAGAAATGTTATATGTCATTATTATATTTAATTAACTTAGAATCGATAATAATTAAAGACATTTTCCAGTAAGGAGATAGCATAACAGTATGAAATAAGATTTGATTCTATTCGAATTTGATTCGCTATGATTCAGACACAAACTATTCGAAAATTTCAATTCTGGCTGATATTTTATAATTGATTCTTATTTTATAAATAATGTCTTAAGATGCTAATGCAGTTCTCTTATTGGTTCGTAACATTTAAGACGATCTCATTGTCTTAAAAACATTTCAAATTGAACTTAAGACAATCTCAAGTACAAAAATCAACTATGAATACCAGCCTGAGATGTTTAAATATGAGAATCAAATATATATATTGGTAATATATATACTGTATGTTAATCAATGAAATTATGATTATTCTAATGAATTTACTTACTTTTATAATTTTTATCTCATTTCAAAATATACACAACTTCCAGATTCAATTTGGAATCGAAAAAAGAAAACTGAATTCGATTCGGAGTAAAAAAAAACCTTGTATATCTCTAATTCTCTATATTCTTGCTGAAAAATGCCCATGGTCTGTAAATTTTACAAATATATGCATGATAGGAACTAAAATGTATTATTTTTCCGTAAGGTTTCTCCGGCACTCTTTCTGGAACCAAGTACGATAGCACCTCATTTGCCATTAATTGGAAGTCATTACGATAAACTTATGGTACCTGAAAAAGAAGGTATTAAATTAAATGAAGATACAATTACACAATATACAACTATGACTGAAACAAAATTAGTACAATCTAATGAACATACAATAGACAGTCCTATTACTTAAATTTTGTGCTAAGATTTTAATGTTATATGATATTATTTTTTTATGGATATAAAAAATAATTAGAAATTCGTTGTATACATAGATCATTAATTCATGCTTTATTATTTGAATAAATATGATATTAAAGATTGAAAACAATGATAAAATTATACTGTTTCTCAAATAAATATTAAAAGTTTACAATTATCTTAATCATACTTTTCACTTTAGTATTATTACGCGTCTTTCTTTCATTTTTAATTTATATTACATTAAAAATTTCCCAAGTGAACTGCTAAGTTAACTACATTTAACAATGTTTTTTTTATGAATGGAATCATATGTATCAACAATGAGAAGAATAATCTCTGACACAATTTTGAAATAATCTTGAGGATTAAAAATCATGTAAAAATAAGAGACAGCAAAACAGCGTTATGAGATACAAAATATAGTTTTTATGCTTCTATATATATATATATTTTAAAATAAATTTTTTAAATGTAACAATACAGAGAAAATTATTTTATGATACATTATTAATATTTGAACAAAATGTAACTATTTTTATTAATTAATTTCATAAAAATGCATTAAATGTTTTACCTGTTTCTTTTATTTAAATGTATCAGAATCTTAATTTTAGCCTAAAAGCAAACGATTTTTTTTCTACCATTTCAAAATTTTTTTGTCGCGCGCGCGCGAAAAGGTAATATCTAAGACTAAAGTTCGCGATACAGATCATCTTCCCATTGTACTTTGGCTTGACCTTGAAAACGTCAAATCTACTGCACATATTTTGTACATTAGAAAATTCTTTGCGTTCCAGTTAGTAATTTGAATTAGCGAAAAGTCTCTCATCGATATAATATTTTTCCAGATATTTAAGAACTACGTAAAAACATTTACACATTCATACGGTAAATCATTCAATCGATCGATAGGCCTTGGATTAAAAAAAAGGATATCTGTCTGGAGAATAAATATTGAAGAGACGGCTGGACCTTGGTTTCGAGTAAGATTTGATTAGATTCCAGGCGAAGGGCTTTGGCCCGACGTATTCCGCCATAAACACCATCGTGACCGCCTCTTCCCCGTCGACCAAGTAGAAAATAAATATCAAAGGGAATAGGGGCGAAGGAAGGAGAGACCGAGAGAGAGTTGACCGATCGTGGCTTTCGGGGTGGGCCGTCTTCCATCGTACGGTGGTGTTTATTCGCGGGCGCAAAAAACTTGGTTGAATTCCATCGCACGGGTCGACGGCGAGGAGAGTGGGAGGAGAGGAAGACAAGAAGGAAGGAGAGAAGGCGAGGCAAGAGGCAGCGCGAGGAAGAGGAGGCTGGAGGGAGGAGAAGGAGGAAGAAACGCAACAAGAGCAAGAAGCAAGGAGGTCGTCGACGACAGCAATCTCTCGTGAGTAGGCTTATCCCATTGCCTCCGTCCCACCTTATAGCGCTCTCACACGCTACCAGCGGGTGCGTAGGTGTTTCCGGCCGGCTGAAGAAGCACGGCCGTTTGCGCCCGTCGATCTAGAAGAGGACGGTCGAGGCAGGATAGAGAGACGGGAGAAAGAAAGAGAAGAGGAGGATGTGAAGAGGGAAAGAGATGGAGCGATATACAGAGAAAATTATTTTATGATACATTATTAATATTTGAACAAAATGTAACTATTTTTATTAATTAATTTCATAAAAATGCATTAAATGTTTTACCTGTTTCTTTTATTTAAATGTATCAGAATCTTAATTTTAGCCTAAAAGCAAACGATTTTTTTTCTACCATTTCAAAATTTTTTTGTCGCGCGCGCGCGAAAAGGTAATATCTAAGACTAAAGTTCGCGATACAGATCATCTTCCCATTGTACTTTGGCTTGACCTTGAAAACGTCAAATCTACTGCACATATTTTGTACATTAGAAAATTCTTTGCGTTCCAGTTAGTAATTTGAATTAGCGAAAAGTCTCTCATCGATATAATATTTTTCCAGATATTTAAGAACTACGTAAAAACATTTACACATTCATACGGTAAATCATTCAATCGATCGATAGGCCTTGGATTAAAAAAAAGGATATCTGTCTGGAGAATAAATATTGAAGAGACGGCTGGACCTTGGTTTCGAGTAAGATTTGATTAGATTCCAGGCGAAGGGCTTTGGCCCGACGTATTCCGCCATAAACACCATCGTGACCGCCTCTTCCCCGTCGACCAAGTAGAAAATAAATATCAAAGGGAATAGGGGCGAAGGAAGGAGAGACCGAGAGAGAGTTGACCGATCGTGGCTTTCGGGGTGGGCCGTCTTCCATCGTACGGTGGTGTTTATTCGCGGGCGCAAAAAACTTGGTTGAATTCCATCGCACGGGTCGACGGCGAGGAGAGTGGGAGGAGAGGAAGACAAGAAGGAAGGAGAGAAGGCGAGGCAAGAGGCAGCGCGAGGAAGAGGAGGCTGGAGGGAGGAGAAGGAGGAAGAAACGCAACAAGAGCAAGAAGCAAGGAGGTCGTCGACGACAGCAATCTCTCGTGAGTAGGCTTATCCCATTGCCTCCGTCCCACCTTATAGCGCTCTCACACGCTACCAGCGGGTGCGTAGGTGTTTCCGGCCGGCTGAAGAAGCACGGCCGTTTGCGCCCGTCGATCTAGAAGAGGACGGTCGAGGCAGGATAGAGAGACGGGAGAAAGAAAGAGAAGAGGAGGATGTGAAGAGGGAAAGAGATGGAGCGATGACGAAGTGGTAGCGAGAGAATGGAAGAGCATAGGAGGAGGGTCACAGAGGGAGCGAAGAAAAGAGAGAGATGGATAACGAGAGGGGGAACAGAAAGAAAGAGAGAGCTCTGGCCGAGAGATAGAGAACACTCGGCCGGAAGCAGTTACTCGCGCGATGCAACGAAAATATCAGGGCGTCCGTTTCGCAATAGGTCTGCCCGCGTCCGCCCGGAGTTTAATATAGAACACTCGCGGCCGGCTCCGTCGCGAAAACATCACGCTGACGTCGACCGTGCGCGAGTTCCTTCTCTCTCTCTTTTTCTTTCTCGTTCTCTGCTTCTACCGCCCGAGAAAAACGTCTCCTTCTTTCCGCTCGACCCGTCGCTCGCGGCTCTCTCGGCCTTCTTCTATCTCCCTTCGGTCGGACGGACGCGAAGCACGGGGCCCCTAAAATTAGGCTCGTGTCCACTCGCTCAGCGTGCCACCATCGCCGCAGATGACATCCGCGCCGGAGAGTCGGACTCGTCGAAGGTCTTTGTCCGTGACAATGGTGTGTGCTTGCGATGGCACGCAGCGACCTTTGAATAGCAGGAACAAGGTGCGCGGCATCAGCGATGGCGTTGGGAAGCGAGGATCCCGTCACATTCCCTTCCGTCCTTCGACTCCGATATCGCAAAACGGAAACGACTGTCATAGGAGAGCGGGATCTTATCCATCTTATCGCTGCAATTCGCGGAGACGTCACGCTAGATTCCGCGATTCTTTCATCTCCACGTTTCGCGGCGATTCGAAAGCGAAAGGAAGCGAAATCCCTTATATCGATTTGCGGATATTATTTCGGTATTTCGACATCCGATGTCATTTGACCACCGACTACGCCTAGGAGGGGCGAAAGAATGAAAACGTTATGTCACTTCGCGGGCTCCTATTTCGATACCTTGAAACCAGATCGATGTCATCCTGCAATTTAGCAGTTGAAGGATGAAAACGTAATACATGTAGATGTAACACTCATTCTGCCGTTTCCAGGTCACGGAATAATATCGCCACAATTTAAATCTTTCGTGTCAAGTTTTCTACACAATCTTTTTAAAGTAATTCTTTTTTGTTTAACGTAAAGACTGAATATTCATTTCGATTTGAATGCTGAAAAGGCAAAAAGTAAAGCTACGTAAAGCAAATATAAAATTGCTTCAAACGCATTTTTACAATTTCTTTCTCGCCTTCTTCCTTCTTCGGCATCCAAATACATAGACCGGTATTCGTAATTGAATTTTATACATATGTATTTAAGATTTTTATTTAACTACTATTTATTTAAGACATCTTATGTGAGTCTTAATATGTCATGAACCAATCACAAAGCGGTTTGAGGCGTTACTTAAGATGGTGTTGAAATAAGAACAGATTATGAATACCAGCTATAGATCTCTCTTTTCATATGTAGAAAATGTGTGGTATATTATATATATAGGGTGACTAGAAAGAACAGATTTATTGATAATATCGCGCGATGACTCCCACGTTTCGTCCGAGCTCGTCAATTGGGACGTGTAGGAGGCGAGGGAAAAGAGGGGAAGGGCTCCGCCCGTATGATTTTCACAGTATCCCGACGTCGCGCTTTAAATGCGGAAATCCATTGTCGACGTCCCTCGTGATGCCCCGATGTCTTTTGACATGCTTAACGAGTCGCTAAGAGAGGACAATCTTCCGTTGTCGCTACGTTCGTTCGAGCGTGGAGGAAGGGATAAGTAACAACACGGGACGAGGGTCGAAGAGGAGGAAGAGGAGGAGGTGGCGAAGGAGGACGAGGTGCGGAGGAGGGGGAGATGAAAGAGGGAGACCTGGTACTGGCTCTTCGAGACTTTGTGGAAGACGGCGGTGGTGAACGGGAAGAGGCGAGGAAGGAATGCCACTTCCGGTCACATGACACCACTGGACCAGCCGGCCACTTTGCTCTCTTCTTATTTTTGGCTCATCGCGCGCGTCCGGACCTCTCCACGGACCTTTTCCTCCTTTACGTTCTATCTGTCTCCTTCTTCTTCTTCTTCTTCTACCTCTTCTCGATTAACGCGCGGCATCACAAATCGGTCACGAACGAGAAAAACAGACGCCGGACGGACGGCCGGCTGTTTTTCAACTTTCGTTAACGAATTCGTTGCCCGGCGGGGCCTCCGGTCGATAATTTCGAAAGCAGGATGCACCTGCGATCCTGCGAATCATCTGTCAAGGAATATCGTTAGATAATACTTCACTGCAGATAAAGATGTTGACATCGATACTGTATCATTTTCTGAGAAATGATGTTTATGATTAATAATGAAGGAACAATTAAGGGAGCATAATGAGATCGCTGGACCTTGCCTTTTAATTAGTCTCGCGTCGATCACTTTCACGTGAAGTTAAAATTAAACTTGCGTCGAAATTTATGTATTACATATACTGGAAAAAAAAAATTATTTATCTCACTAAATTAATTTAATTCATCTTTATTTCTCTTTCATTGGAGAATATATGTGTTTCAATCAAATATATGTAATATATGTTTGATTTTTAAATGTATTCTTTGTTGTAAGAAATATAAAGACGAACTACATTAATTATAATATTTAATCAAACGAACAATGTTTTCTCTCATCATATCTGTACCGCGACTCGGCTAACAATATAAAAATAAAATCGTATATTATTTCGTTAAAATATCTCTGACTCGCGCGCAGAATGGCGATTTATTTCAAGATCATTACGTATGCATTACCTAGAATTAATTACGCCCATGTGGCGCAAGACGTATCACAATCTTGCCGTTAACACCTCGCACATAGTTAATACCGCTCTATCTCGATTTTATCCCTCGAGCTTGAGAGACTCGGCGGCTGCAACGAGCGTTACGGCAAAACTGCATTGCGCCCGTCGGCCTAACGGGCTTACATCCGTTCGCTTCCCTCGCCGCACGCCGCGGTGCATTCAATTCCCCGCTAATGACGATCTGGGACCTCTCGGTAATGATCGCCTTGTCGATCGGCTGCAAAGCAAACAGAGCAGAAGCGGACTCTCGGTTCTTTGGCGACGTCGACAACAAGTTACGGAAGGATACTCCTCGGACATAATCGACCCAAAAAGGAAACGGAATATTCAACGGCCAGATAGTGAATTTTTCCTCTGGTCTATCGATTGTTTTGTAAAACGTTGTTGTAAGCAATGAACCACGGAATCTTACAATAAAATTCAATTTCTTTACCAGCTAGATTAGTCTTCTAAAGTAACAATGTTTTTCACATCACACAACTAACGCTTATCTGATAGTGCTGTACTCTCATTAGCTTTCAATTTCCGTATTTTGCTGTATTTTTAACAGCTAGAATCGATAGTTCTTTTAAACCGCCTCGTATAAATAGGAAAAATAAGTTTAGTTAGGTGAATAGCATTAATATAACATGCATCTGGATTCTAGATATCCAAATTTAAAATTGTTATACCTTATTCTCAACTATTTATAGAATTATTTTTTTCGGAAAAACCTAACGATACTTTATCGGACTTTTGTTCTAAGACGCTTTAAGTAAAAATGAAGATGTAGCTTAAGGTAAAGGATATCGAATTGTTGGGATGGTTAAACACGTTTTGCACAGGGATTTCTCAGCAAACGTGCCGAATATATAAATACACAAGATGTACATATCTATGCATGATATATATATGTATATATATGTATATATATATTTACAAGACATATACAGATCGTATAGACTTATTATTAATAAAAACCTCTTTTCTTTCGCTTGGCGAGACACACCTGCGTGCGCACACACGCATACACATACACGCACGTATACCCACACACACACACACACACACACATATACACACGTACTCGCGTTCCATTCACGCCTTCGTGTCCTTTCGCGCATTCGCTAGTCGATCGGTGCGCAATCGCATTGTCCTCGAGCGAACGTCCACGTTCAGTTTCGCGATTTCGATACCGAGTATGAATTCCGTCCATCCCGCGATCGACGTCAAAAGAAAATGCAAAATAAAATGAGAAATATTGCTATTACAACCGATGTATGTGAATCTCAATTCTCGTTCCATTCGGAAGTAAATTGGAATTAGAACCAGAAAGAGATGAGAAATCAATTGAACCACAAGTCGAGAGACCGGTGATTCAAGAGATTCCAAGAAATGTCGGATGCAATTCTGTGTGTCAACTGGGGAAATTGTCCATTTTCTCACTTCGAACGAGGAAATGCTCTTCGAAACGGGTCGGTTAGACCGTGAACGTTGAAGACTCGCGAATCGTGAAAGGACGAAGGCCAAATCGCCTCGACATTACCCGGTTCGATGTGTTCTCTCTCCCGTCATAAGATCCATCGCATTCATCTTACATTAGAAACTTCGTTATACGCTTTTTCGCACCGTCTAGACGTTCTCGCACTGAGGCCATAACGCTCTTTACGTGCTGTCTCGCTCTTCTTATTCCCGTTGTCTCAGTGCCCGCCCTTCGCAAGAAGGGTGAGCGAGCCATCGAGAGAGAGGAAGAGAGAGAAACAAAATGTTGAGCTTATTCCGATTTCTCCGCATACCTGCTCGCAATGACCATCGCTTCTCGCCTCGTCTTCATCCGCGCACGCGATTATTTTGCCCATACAATCGACCCAGTTATACTCCGAGCATTCGCTCACACACACAATCATCTGCCCACGCCTCGCGCTGAAATGCTAAAATCGAGTCGCGCGACTCCACTCTGATCAATCGGCTTCCAATCCGCGCGAAGGTACTCGCGCCGAGGAATATCGCTGAAAGGAAAGAAAAAAATTCTAGTCGTCGAATTATTTCCGGATAAATTAACGGGTGATTTTTAATAATTGCGGGCACGCAAATCAGCGTTTAACGTTAGAACCATATTGCCATGTCCCTGAGAGAGATCCCTCGTCCCTCGATTGCTTAGAATCACCGAGAACACAAAACTGTACCACATTGAAGTAATCCGATGTGTAGAAGTACAAAATTTCGTCGAAATTCTCGTACTTCTACACATGTATGCGTAAATAATATTATATGGTGGTTCTAATGTTAAATCACGCACCAGTCGGACCTGAGAGAGAGAGAGAGAGAGAGAGAGAGAGAGAGAGAGAGAGGGGGAGAGGGAGAGAGAGAAAAAGATAAATAGAGTAGAAAAACGTGAATTCGCCATTTGCCGCAATTGGCGAGAAAAGCGAGTGCGAGTTCGTCTGCAATGTTACCGATCTTAAGTCCCTATTTATAGCTAACGAAATCACCGGGGACGGCATGGGGGTTGAGAGCGGGCTTCCTCTGTCTCGTGACTTCATTCTCACGCGTGCATGCCGCATGGTCCGGTCTTAAATGACAAACGCTAAACTGAGAAAAGGATGGCTCGCAGGACTAGATAATACTGGAGAAAACATTAACGAAATGGAAAAGGCGATCTGCGCGAGCTTCCGCTTATTTGCCGCCCCCTGTTCCCCCTTTCTTGCATGTACAATCATTGATGTGACTTGATTTTATCGGTATGGCTTCCTCGCAACACGTTTTTAACGCCATTACTTGTAAATCGTGCCGTATAATCCAAAAATTAGCGTTTTAAATTCTGTTTCTATCTCTTCCTCTCCTTCCCTCTCTCTCTTTGTTCACCTGATCCTTGTCTCTTTAACCGTCAAAAAAAACTTCCGTCATGCTAGTGGATTTCAACTGAGCGGCCACATTGGTCCATGCGCACACGTCATTGGTACAATTTGCTCTCGTTTCTCGCTCTCCCCCCCCCCCCTC
>NW_017277774.1:1932139-1932400 GCF_001594065.2 Cyphomyrmex costatus
TCCCCCCTGCCCCAGACCCCGATATATTACCATTCGTTCGATTTCGCTCGGCGCGTGGTACAATGCGTATAATTCATTATGTATAGAGTTATCTATGCGTAAGTGGTATGTCTGGACGATACGCTACTCGCGTACTTTATTCCTCTCTACCGTTCGCGCACACAGAACACAAGCGCATGCAGGCACATCTTCGCCCCTTTCGTATACTGCTCTCTCTCTCTCTCTCTCTCTCTCTCTCTCTCTCTCTCTCTCTCTCTCTCT